>NC_092205.1:32462099-32483279 GCF_043381705.1 Parasteatoda tepidariorum
AATAATTATCTTCATTGAAGTCATTGAAAAGAATTTAAATTACAAAATGCAATCAGAATTCATTATTTCTTCCTAAGCATAGATACATTTTTAAAAAATAAATTTGTGCTGAATTTTTTTTAGTGATAATGCTTTTATGGTATCTCTGTGGGTTGTTAATTTTTTGAAGCCATATGATATTTAGTGATGTTTTTTCTTTATTCTTAATTAAAGTCGTGAAAATTATTTCCTTAACTTATTATGCGTAAAAGTAGAAAAAAACAATAAAAAATGAGATTATTAAGTAAGTACCGATAATCAAACATCAGTCTTGCAAAAAAAGACTCATTATGTGTTTAAAATGCTTTTTGCTTGATTATATTTAAAAAAAATATTCAGGAAAGTAATCTGCAAATAAATTGCGTAAATATGGTATTTTTTTTAAAGTGTAAATAGATTTTTAATTGAAAGTTTGAAGTCTATTTGTTAATATTTTTATTGTAACCTTTGTTCAAGCCATTTATATAGCAATTGTAAAATATTGTACATTATGTAACTTAAGATTCATAAATTTTTTTTTGCTTTCATTACATTTTAATCATTATATTTTAATTAGGAAATAACTGCATTAATTAGTTAATATTTATTATAAAGGAAAAACCCACTCTATAATACTAATAAAATGAATTGAAATTTATCAAAACAAATTTAGAATTTAAACAATTAAAGTTTTAAAAAAAACTCTACACAGATATAAGTTAAACAATGCTTAATCCTTTTATAAGCTTTAAATAATTATTATACGTTTTATTAGAAAAATATTGTTACGCAACAAATCTTCTTTTGAATTTTTTAAAATTTCAAGCTAAATCCTTAAATCGAAATCTCGCTGTCCCATATGCGTTTTTAGCTACCGTGTACAGATTATTTATTACATTTAACGTATAAAAAATGCGAAATATGTACTTAAATAGCAAATAAACATATTAATAATGTTCAAAATAAATAAATAAATAGTGATAAATATTGTCTTTAATTTTAATAATTTTTTCATTGTTGATTAATATTCACTTGATATAATATTTTATTTCTTATATTATTTGGACATTAACTAACCACTTTATTCTTAGAAATAAAATCGCAGTTTAACCTATAAACAAAAGGCATTATTTAATTTTTATAATACATGCAATATATTAATGAATTAATTTAAATTTGTATTTATATTAAACATTGTAAGATTATTTTATTAAGAAAATTTGCGGATAATAATAATTTAATTATATGAAAATGATTTTAAATCAAACAGTGCAAGAAAATCCTGCTCAAACTACGATATTAAGTACCAAAATTTTGAGTGCATCTTTCGTAAAATCAGTTTTACTGTAAAACCTATTTTATTGTAAAATCCATTTTTACCTTAAAATATCACACCATGATTTATACCGTAATATTTATTTAATTTAGAGTGTTCAATGATTTTACGGTAACTATTATTGTAAAAATTACGGTATATCATTGTTCATTAGCATATTCCTATAAAAATAGATTTTACAGTACAAAGTCCCGGCAGCTTGACTGCCGGTACTTTTTACAGAAAATTGATCCGGAAATTTTGCAGTGTATTTCCTTCTAAACTACCTTCAACAATTGTCAAAAATGCCACCAATTAAAGGAATTATGAAACATTATAATTCTGTGAAGCTTTCAATTACACAAATTACTGTCAGACGAAACTTAATAAATTGCTATCTCATTTCTCTGTATGATTTCTTATATACGTTATAATTATGACACCTATGCTCATTTATAAAATATAATTTTAAAAGATTTTAAATTTTTTTTGTTGCTTACTTTAACCAGTCTGTAGTGAATTAAATATTTGCGCCATTAACAGATCGCTTTGAATGTTACTGATTAATTTATCCCTGTTAGAATATTGATTAGAGGATTGAGTTTTAATTACAAAATGCTTGTAAATTTTCAAACTCTTGGAATGAAAAGATGCTGTGATTAAATTGTCATTATTCACCCAGACAGATTTAATTCTCCATTTTCTTTAATTAGCGCGGAAAATTATGTGACTTGCGGAAAAGTTTAGTAACATTAACTTCCAATTAATTTTGCTTCAGTTATCTTTATATACTGCTGAATAGAAATTAAATATTTTTCAGTCCAACTAATACAATAAAGGGTATAAGAAAATAATTATCTTCAAAAATTTGAATACGGCTCTTTTTAAAAAAAAAAATATTATTATCAACTTTCATTTCCCATTTTAACAAAAGCGAATGATAGAGAAACTAGGACTAATAGTTTCATTTGTTGCAGACATAATAATGTATTGTTCTTACATATGGGTGAAGTGTTATATATTTTGTAGAAGTAATGGTTAGCAATTTCGAAGCAATTATTTAGTTATGGGTTGATTAAAATTAAAATTTTCATCCGAAATATTAACCTTAAGACTCGCGACAAGAAAGACACGCTGCTGACTATGAAGTTCTTTAAATTGTTTTCACTTAGATAATTTTCAATTATAAATATATTAAATGTTAAACAAGCTGATTTTAAAACTCTAAAAAACTAATATTGCACTATTACTAAACAGAAAAACATTTTTGGATCAAATTACTGTCAAAAGTACTAGCATTTAGAGTGTTGGAACATTTGACCATTAAATTTATTTTCACCGCAATGTGTTACAGAACGAAAAATTTGATGTACTGTAATTTTACGGGATTTTACGGATAAGGGGATTACGGGATAAGGGGTTTTACGGATAAGGCACCCTACACAGAGAAAAAAAACATAATTCTAGCAATGAAAAATATACGGTATTTAAGCCATTCACTTTATTACTTTTGCAATTACATGATGACTGTTCACTGGAAATTCTGGTTTTCAAAATTATAATCCTTAAGGCCTCACATTGAGTATAAAATACTGAACAGATAAGTAAATTTTACCAAATAAATGATTTTTAGGCCATGCTCTAAGGTGTCATGATAAAATTATCAAATTTTACCACAGTTACTAAATTTTAAGACATATTATAAAACAATACTTTGTTGTTAATTTTTTGAAACATTGTTACCAAAGCGCTTTGGTAACAATTGCCGAACTTTTTGGTGCTCTCATATAGAAGGAAACACAGTAAATTGTATCAAATCCGAGTAGTTTTAATTACAGTTTTTTTCGTAGTATAAGTGCTGGTACTTTACACAGTAATTTGATCCGGAATTTTTTCATTGTAGTCGACACATGTTTTCAATTGCGTTCAGACCTTCTATTTTAATTTCTTTAATAACAAAGTAAGAAACATTTAAATGTGAAATATTTTTCACTCTAATACATTCAAAATTATTATTATTTTAATTATCAGTAAACTAAGGAAACAGAATTTCCAACACCTGATTTTTCTCCGATGATGACTACTATTCTATAAATTATCATTTCACATTTGACGGAGATTTAATCTGTGAATTTTATGATTTTTTTTCAAATTTAAAACACTATTTACAGATAAAAATTTAGATTGCTTTGTTAGTGAAAATTACGGACTCAGTTGTCGTCTTTGGGGTTAAAAAAATTAAGTATGCTAATTAAGTAAATCTCAATAATATTAAAATAAAACCCACTTCTTTCTCAATGAAAACGTATTTTCTCTTTGCATTCCAATTTACTATCCAATCAAAACCTTAAAAGATTGCGCGTCATTGCAAAAGCTAAAATATTGCATTAAAACACGAAATTGCTTAATAAATTAAAAATACAACAGTATGAGTAATTTTATTTGATCCCTTATGCATTTTAAATAAAACGTTAAATAATTTCTATTATTATTTAAATTTTGGTTAATGTAAGACTTTATTCTATAAATATTGCCTTCAAATGTCTTCATTAAAAATTTTAAAACAGAAAAACTTCGAAAGAAACATGTCAATTACAAAAGAAGCAAAATTTGTATTTTTTTATTTCGTTTATTCATTAATAATTGTGGCTAAATAATAAAACAGTACTTAAAGTAGTGCTGGAAATGGTATGTGGACAGTGCACTATGATAACGTTTGCAGCAATAAACCAAAATATCGTAAAAACTTTTTGAAAACTTAATACTTTGCTAAGTTTTAATATATATTAAAAAAAGAAAAATGTGGAAAACACACGACTACTGGGTGAAATGACTCACCTTGAAAGAAATTTGGTTCAATTTAACAACATTTTTAAAGTTTTAGATACATTTTTAAACCTTTGACACAGGTGAGACACCAATGACACTTTTATATATATTTTCTCAACTGATTCTCTCATTATAAGCAAAATTTAAATTTGGTATTTTTTAACTGAACTTATAGAAAATTGGCAAAAAATATCTAAAAAATCTGTTATATTATCGAAATTATATTTGTACTAAAATATAAAATCCAAAAAATGCAGTTTGAATTTTTTTCCATTCATATTCAAAAATTTATCAACAATTGAGTTTGTAAATTAAATAAATTTCAATGATCAATAACTGTTTCCCTTAAATCTAAATAACTGCAAATTTTGGAGAAATTTTTTTTTGAATGTGTGATTTTACCTATGAATCAGACAAAGTGACAAGTGTTTCATAGCCAGACATCATTAAAATACTACAGATAGTATTTTTCACCTATTTTAACCTGATTTAATACTAAATAATGAAAAATATTTTTAATGAAAATTAACATCAAAAGGTAAAGGACGTTATGCTTCAACGTTGTAGACGTTGTCAATTTTTCAGGGAGTTAAACTGCAGAGGTTCGAAGTTCTTAGTTACAAAAATTTTCCAAAAATTAAGATAAATAGGGCGAATCAAAAAGAATAACAGAAAACGTCTCTAAGAATCATACAGAATGGTTTAGTCCCTGTACTATGCAATTTAACTGAAATGAATAGCTATACATATTTTCCTGACTCTTCAATAATTTCATAAATTTCGCAGCATTACCTGGGAAATTTGCCTGACGCATAAATATCTCTACTAAAAAACGAATTTTTTTTTTCGTTTTTTAACACAAAGCTAGTATCGATTCTTGTTTTAGGCTTTTCATCACATGTATTGATTAAGCAAATTATAGCTGTGCCATTTGTGTCACATCAGACACCAACATTGATTAATTTATATCATGAGACAGTATCGATTTCTTGAGTGAGGCTTAATTACTAATGCTTTTAATATTTACAGCTACACAAAAAAAGTGAGTATCGTTGTAGTCAGTGGTAAAAAGATTTATTAATTAAAAAAAAAAGATATTATCCTTTTTACCAAACGTTTAAACTTACACTGAGAGTACACGTGGAAAAAATTCGGGAAAAATTACCCTGCTGTTTGGTGAATTTTTAGAGTGAATAAATATTCTTATAGAAATGCATAGATTAGACTTTTTAGAATACATAAAACTGTAAAAAAATTGAAGATTGAAAATAATGGTGTTTTTATAAAAACAATTAAAGTTAAAAGCATATTGATCTCAAAGAAAAAAAAATAAGTAAAAATTTAGATATAGCAGCATTAATATAGCAGACTGTAGAAAGATATATTTAATAATGCTTAATGGTATCAATGTATCTGTAGATTACTAACTATCAATATATGCGATATTTATATTGATGTAATAATTATTCAGATCAATCCCCACAATGTTTAACTTCTCTGCGATTTATAAGAATAATTAATTACGCTTCTATTAAAGCTTCTATGAAAGCTGCACGAAGATCTCAAGAAAAAGAATGACATTGCTATATTAAGTAATCCAAGGCTTCAATAGAAACAAACATACGGTAAAATCCATTTTACCACAAAAATTGATTTTACGGATGATTCACCCAGGATACCAGTACTTTTAACCATAAATTTGATCGCAAAATTTTACGGTGTATTTTTTATTGCTAAGTATAGATGTTTTGTTCCTACGCTACTAAATAAATATACTTTCATTGGTTAGTTTTAATTCACTTACACATTCATAAATGTTTAGATCATTTCAACATATAAAGTTTGACAAAAGTTCAACTATTCGATGGCGGTATCAAAATAATCTTTAAACTGAGATGATTCTGAACCTTTCAAGATTTTTTCTAAAGTTCCATTTATACTTTGTTAAATTAACAAATAAAGCTGTTATATAATTAGAAGAATTAAATAATTAATTTACAGTGAACAAACATGCGAACTTAAATAATTTCCAATATATATAATGACAACAAAAAAAAACAGTTTCTAAAATTTTCCGAAACAGCTTTATATCTATCAAATTCATAATGCCTACCAAATATACATTNTCTATATACTTGCTGTCAAATTAAAAATTGTTGTTCCATTGTATTCGGCGAATGGGCCTATCGGCCTAGGCCACTGTAAAATTTTCCGATTAAGTAATCCAAGGGTTCAATAGAAACAAACATACGGTAAAATCCATTTTACCGCAAAAATTGATATTACGGATGATGCATCCAGGATACCAGTACTTTTAACCATAAATTTATCCGCGAAATTTTACGGTGTATTTTTTATTGCTAAGTATAGATGTTTTGTTCCTACGCCACTAAATAAATATACTTTCATTGGTTAGTTTTAATCCACTTACACATTCATAAATGCTTAGATCATTTCAATATATAAAGTTTGACAAAAGTTCAACTATTTGATGGTCTTATCAAAATAATCTTTATACTGAGATGATTCTAAACGTTTCGAGATTTTTTTCTAAAGTTCCGTTCATAGTTAAATTAACAAATAACGATGTTACATAATTAGAATAATTAAATAATTGATTCACACTGAACAAACATGCAAACCTAAATAATTTCCAAAATATATAATGACAACAAAAAAAAAAAAACAGTTTTTAAAACATTCCGAAATAGCTTCATACCTACCAAATTCTTAATACCAACCAAATATACATTTTCATTGTAAAGTCAAATTTTTTTTTAAATATCATAGAATTTATGACGTGTTTCTTAAAATATTACTGTAAAATAAGTGGAATAAGGATTACTTAAAAATTGAATTTATAAGACTGTAAGCTATTAAACAATATTTTTTTATTTACAAAAAAACATTTATTATTGCACCTTTTAAACTTATTAATGATTCATTATTGATTTGCAGCAATGCTATATTTAATTTATTTTTATTACATTTTATATTTAATATATGTTTATCAATAATGTATTTTTATTTAAAAACAACTTACATAACTAATAATATTAATATTATACGTTTCGTTAACAAATGCATAAATTTATCAGTTTCATTTTATTATTTTTTCCAGTAACTATTATTTAACATTTATTTTATAAAACTGGCCTCCATAAACTAATATGTTACGTTCACAAAAACATGAGCTTATTTTTCCTACTTTCCATTAATCTTGTTTCTTATTGCGCATATCAACTCCTTCTCGGGTGTTGTTTGTATTCTGAGGCATTACGTTTGAAGTAAGAAACAAAATAAACCTAAGGCGTTCGAAATGTAATAGAGGTGAAATATAATTCCTGACACTAATTCAATCGTTCAGAGAACGGTAAACTCATTTATCCAGACGCCTTCCGGGAAAACAGGAGTTGAATAAAAATATTGCTATTACTTCTGCTCTTCTCTTATCTATGCGTCACTAAGTTGATGTTTCGGAATTACAGATTAAAGACTTAGTAACCATACTAACTTTCGAATGACACGTTAGAAACCTAATTGATTGGGAAAATTGCGGAATTTCCTGAATCAATGTTTCGCGTTCATAATTACCAAAAACGTACTTAAAACTTAGTTTAACACTATGTAAGTTTTTGGGGAGGTTATTATGAATATCAATTTAATTTCGATTCAGGGTAATATGAAAACATTAATTTTATTTCAATAGTTGAGATTATGAATAATAGGGTATTTTATAGTCATTGTCATCAATATGTATTTTAAAATCTTCGCCAACAAAAAAGGTAACAAAAAATGCATTACGGATTGTAAATTAATATTTAACTATGAAAAAAACAATTGAATTATCAAAATATAATAAATGATTGTTGAAGAATGCAGGATTAAAGACATCAAAATTGGTTTTGTTGTAAAATGAAACATAAAGATAAATCTTATAAACCATGTTTACCCTGGTTCAATTTCCTTCAAAAATACAGCAGTTTTGGAAGCTTAAGTTTCGCCTTCTTCCAATATAATTCACCATATTTTGATGAAGGTTCTTTTTCGCGTGGTTAATATCAATTTAGAACACCCATTGTGTCTATTTTTACTTCATTCTTGGTACGGATTCCAGACAATAATACATTTAGGGTGTTTATTAGAGAACATCATTGTCTATATTTTTATGTAGGTGCAATAGAGGCTTACAAAATAGCATCATTTTATGATAATTTTTTTCGAATTATTAATCTTTTATCCATTGCATTTAAATTGACCACTGAAAGTTAATGTTGCTAAAGTATCGCACGCAAAATATGTTAGTAAAGGAGGTTAGTAAAGTAAGTTAGTAAATGTAGTAAAGTAAATGAGAAAAGTTAAACCAATTAGGTAAAACAATAATATGTAATTAAAATCAAATTTTTCAAACACAGATTTGAAATTTCGTCCTCTCTGTCTTTCTTTCTCTCTCTCTTTCTCAAAAAATACATTTTATAGATTTTTTAAAAAAAAAATTTTATTATTTTTTTATTGTTTGTAGTCCAAAATTTTATGAATCTTATTCAAGTTTTCTTTTCTTTTACTAACTTTTATTATTTTTCTTGTACCATTTATTTTTTAAAGTTTGCTTGCTTTTGAAAATTAAGGGTTTTGCTTAAGCTATCTTTATTAAATTAAATAGAAATTAAAAGTTTGTTAACATTTTAACTTTGGTTCAAAATAAACAGAATGTTACTAACTAACTTCATAATGTAACTTTGCTTTTATGCGAATTTATTTAAGTTTATAACTCAAATGCTCTTTATTAAGTTAGTTAATCAAAAATTATTAATTTTGTCTGCTTCTTTTGCAAAGAAATTTCAAACTTTAACAAATAAATAAATGATGAGAAAACAAATACACTATCGAAATCTAAGGAATAACTAAAGAAAATGGCTGTATGATAATACCAAAATACCTCTCTGAATTACGCACGAAATCAAGAATCGCCAAGATGAGCACAGTCCAGTTCAGATTTATCCTACTTAAAAAAAACTCATCTTTATTCTCACCTAGTGTGTTTGCCTCATTTTATTAAATTTCGAAACAATTTTCTTTTAAACTATAAAACCAAAATTTTATTTGAAAGTATCAACTTTATTGAAAATATTATTGTTTAATAAATTTGATTTTTCAACTTTTTATACAACATTTTTTAATTTTAGCGTTTATTTTAGCAATCTGATGTTTACAAACAAATTTTAATATAAATAAACTAAATATTTAAAGAAACTTAATTACGTAATTAAAGAAAACATATTGCTAAATTACAAGACTTTACTTATCTACCTTATGTTATGTAATTATAATGTATAGAAAACAAACGTTTAAATTTTTTTTTTTATCACTCATTTCAAAAGCAGAAAGTTAATAAAAGATAAAGGATGATAATTTTTTGTATGTTAAAGAAATAAAAAATATTCATACATGGAAATACAAATGAACATACAAAACAATTAATACACACATATGCAAAAATATGTGTGCATCTTTTTTTATAAATATATGTAATGTATATAGATATTCCATTCCTTAATGGTTAAAGCACATTATGTGCTATTAAAACTAATAAATAGCATATTATGATTTATATTTTGCGAAGAATCATTTTAGCAACTATTGTGCAGTTCATTAAACAATTAGAAAGCAGGAAATGGCTAAATTAGATATCCTCATAACCATTTTTTTATTAATCCATTTCACAATGATGAAACATTATTTTTCAGTACATATACATGTTGCGGTCAATGTGAATAGTCGGTTATAATCAATACTAACCGGTCAATATTAGCAATAACCAACTAAGGCGGTCAAAGTGAATAATGTAAGCGAATTTATAGTATTAACCGGTTATTATTAACAATAACCGGAGTTTGATCAATGTCATTCCTTCGCTTTTTTATTGGGGATGTTTCCGTATTGTGATCTGCCACGCCAACTACAATCGCCAAGGTGCCAAATTGATTTCGAACTAAAATTTTAAAAAAAGAAGAAAAAATATGTAGATGTTTGCCTAAGGGTGGCTACGAACTATATCCTTCGAATTTGTCTCTTTCTGTGAGTTTTTTTTTAGTTTCTCGGCGTTGGCCGGTAACCGGCTGTAGTGCCTAAGAGGAAGAAAGAAAATATATACTTAAAATGCAAAATTTTCTTAAAAGTTTCGATCGAATTCAAAATTGATGAGCATAAGGTAAAAAAATATTTAAATAATAAAACGTTTGATTTTACTTCTTTGGTCTTTGTTAACTGAAAGATAGCGGACAGGAAAAAATTCCGGATCAAATTACGTATCAAGAAGCGGTTGGTATTATTATTGACTGGTTAGTATTAATAATAACGAATTTATTACTTTAATCGTAACATATACATTTCGGATATTTAGTTCACGTAAATATGCATGCAGAATATATTAAAAAACCTAATGATATCTGAGCGAAATTAGGCCCTTTCATGGAAAAATCCAAAATGCCCTCTTTACCTCGGGAAAAATTAGTTTTTTTTTCATGAAACCTACGTGTGGCTTGGTTTTCTCTTTAAAGACTTCTTGGAGAAAAAAAATATTTTTTCGAAACGCTTCCTAGTTAACCAAGCTGGGTCTTGAATATTCTTTCCATCTTCCTTACTATTTGTGAGATACATTTTAATTTTTTTCTTCTCATTGCTCATAAGTATCATTGCTCAGGTCAAACTTTTCTGTAGAAAAATATTTTTAAAGAATATTAAATGGTCCAAATTATAAAGTAATTAACATAAATATATGAAACAAAAAAGGTCACGGTCTTAAAGAGGAAATAATTCGTCTATTTTTATGGGATGCATAAACGCTTATATTTTTTATACATATTATAACAATCCTTACAATTTTTAACCAATTTCAGTTTAACTAAATTAAAAAAAAATATTGATAATATTATTAAAACTAAATACCGTATGCTAAGAAATGCAAATCTTTGTATGTATCTATGTATAAATGTATTTTAAAAGGAAATATCAAGTAAAAAATGATTAAGAGCTATTTTTTCGAAGTTATCTCTTTTTCTGTAATTTGGAGTGAAATATTTTGAAAGAAGTTTATTTTAGACTGCTTCTTGGTGTGGAGTTGAGTATAAAAAAAGTAAATATCTTACTTGTTTAAGAAAAAAATTGAATGTGATGACAGCTACTTACTTTAAGCCGCTTTTTATAGTATGAAGTTGTAAATATTATTTTCAACGTATACAAAACTTGCGGCGTTTTGAAGTATTTATTTTTCGAATGAGTGAATCTTTTACTACAGAAATTTTTTTTATGGTCTTGATCAAAAGGATATTTCGCACAAAAATAAACTTTATGGACACTATTTTAGCTATATGTAATGCTTTTCGGGAAAAGTTTCCTTGAAGCAGATTTTTATAACCATTATAATGAGTAAACCCACCAATTTTGAGTTGGATATATTGTTTTAAGTGACCTAAATCGTGTTCAGAGAGGAACTCTTTCATTTAAAATAACTACTTACATTTCAAAAAGCTCAAATAAGTGTATTTGCATTAAAATCAAATCACAACTTTTAATATTATGTTTTAAAGTGCAGCAAATTAACATCATACATTTAATTTCAATATACCTTTTTATTACATGTTTTTATTTACTCATTTCTCAAAAACTAAATAGGTTTTATTCAATTTACAGGAAAAATACTCATTTTACAGTTTTTAAAGGCAACACAAAATTCAATTGAAGTTTCAAGTTTTACAGACATTCAATTGTAATAAAGTACGAAGTGACAGCTGAGAGTTCAGAGTTGCTAAAATAGAACACTACGTGTGCAGCAGCACGTTCCTAATTGGAAAATATTTTAAGCGCTGTTATGTCATTTCTTCGCTGTGTACTTTCCCGTTTTTTGGGTCAGAATTAGTCACCCAGATCATGATTTAGCTTTGGTACACATTTTCCTTTGAGTTCTTTTTTGAAGTTTAAGGCTTAAGGCCAATAAGCCTTTGGAAGATAAAATTGAGTCCAGTATCAACGAAATTCACCAATATTTATGAAGAATCACCCCCTGGATTCACGTATGACAACAAAGATCCATCTTTTATTTCCCAAAATGTTGTTTTATTTTTTACTTCTTACTAAATATTTCAGGAATTAATAAAAATTTAAGACTTTTAATGGAAACAGCATTTTCTATCCAATTTCTTTTTATGCAAAATTTTGGGAATCACTACGCGATAAATCTATTCTGGTAAGATAACCGTATTCCATGATAATGACATTTTTGGTAAAAAAAATAATCCTATTTCTAATGATGAAAGCCCAAAAACCACGGTATTTAAACCATTTATGTGGTAGTTTATCCCATGATATGGTTACGTTTTATCATAAATCACAGTTTTCAAAATTATAATTTTTATCACATTTCATATATATTTTTATTTATTTAGTAAAAAATACAAAACTAAAAAGTAAATTTAATTAGATAAATAGTTTTTATGCTATGCTCTAAGATGTTATGATAAAATTATTAAACTTTACCACATTTAAATGTACCACATATTATAATGCCATACTTTATTGTTAATTTTACCATACTCTAGCAGTTTTGTTCATATTTTTTACCAATGAGGATTTTAAAATCAACAAAAATAAGGATTTAAATGTTGCAGCTACAAGACGTAAAGGAATGTGTACAAGTTTGATTCATTTTTCCAGTATTTCCAGTATTTTTTAAGAAAATATTTTTTTGATTTGAAACTTGTTAGGTATTTGAACAATAATGTGACGTCATTTTCATATGTGACATGTATTATATGACGTCATTTGTACTCCATTTACGTTGTTTTAGCTTAAAGACGTCCTAATTAGACTTGTTTGATTTTTTTTATTGTACTTTTAAAGAAAATAAAATTGACTTATTTCTAATAACAAACAGCTATAATATCCGCTATATTGATCACATTATTTGTCAATAAAACTGCTAATGAACATAAAAGGAAGAAATTAAAGCATATCAACGCTATAAAACACCTTTCTACTTGATTTCTTTTCCCTAAAGAGTGAAATGAGTTTTGTTGTTTTTGATGGTCTGCGCGTTGCCCATGGAAACGCCCTCAAAACAAAGCCAGCAACAAGTCTCACTCTTATAACAGAAGAAATTTCTGGAGTTTTGCACAAAATGAAGGCATCCTATTTAAACGAGTTTAGGGGTCTATGAAAATGCTTTTGATATACGAGCACTTGGTTTCTAGTAATTCATCATCTGGGCGTACCTTCATTGTCAGCTTGTCTCTCCCACAGAAAATTAATCTTAAATTACCCCTTCAGAGACAGGCGGTATAGAGTGACAATCTCAGTTTATAATTCATTCATATAAATGTATTCTTTCACATGTAAATTATTTTGAAGCATGTTTTCGTGTCAAGTATAATAGAAAGTAATGAATAAATTTAAAGAGTTCTTTTACTTTTATTATTTTTTTAAATGACTTTTCATGATGTAATTAGAGAACTTAAAGTGTGTCTCATACTCTAAGTCTTATGAAAGTTCCATCAAATAAAAAATAGCCAAGTATATTTAAAAAAAACTAATTTAACGTTGCTTTTTTTAAATTAAAGTAAAACTTTAATATTTTTTTTAAAATTTATTCCTATTTCTTTAAAAAATATGCAAAGAAAATTGATGGTGAACTTAAGAAGCAGTTCAATGCTGAACTCTAACATCTAACCTAACAGTTAACTTGGCACTTTAATAGTATTGCAGTAGTTTTTAAATAGTATTGCAGTAATTTTTTTTAATTTATTCCAATTTTATTAAAATTAGCCAAGGCATAATTGATAGTGNTTCTTCACGTGTTGAACGGAATGGAGAAAATATTGTAGTGTCAACACTAGGACTCGAACTCCAGTTCTGATGGTCATGAGATTGACAGATGAGCCCGCTCGGCTATGATATGTACGCAGTAGCGAAGAACTAAGTAGCTTCATTAGGTAGTTGTAGTTGGTGCGATAAAATTCTGGTTGTTTAACCGTATTAGGTGAAAGCAGTTAATAAGCAGTTTTTCTTAAACTTAACAGTTTGATTACCATTTCATTTATGGTTATCTGACTGTGTTGATTAAATATGGTAAAATAGCCATGCAATCAATTGTTATTTAACCATTTCTTCCGAGAAATTTCTAACAGTGTAGGCAAGGAAAAATTGATAGTGCGCTTTTAAGAAAATCAATTCAATATATAACTTTAATATCTAACTAATATTTAACTTGGCACTTTATGAGCATTGCAGTAATTTTAAAAGATGATATGATACATATGTTACCGTTTTAGGAATCAGTTTAAAGTATTTAGAAATTGTTTTAATTCTCAAATTACTTGCAGTAAAACTGTGATACAAAAAATCAAGTAGTTTAAAATATTATTAAAAATTAGGAAATAACCTAATGTCAGTTATTTTAGAGAACTTAAAGTATGTCTTATATGCTAAGTTTTATTAAAACTAGATCTAACTAGATCTAACTTTATCTAACTAGAAAAAAATAGCCAAGTAGATTTGATTAAAAGAAGAACGTAAATTAATTTTTTAAAATAAAACTTTAATATTTATTTTTAATTTATTCTTATTCTTTTAAAAGTATACGAAGAAAAATTGATAGTGTACTTCTAAAAAAATGCTCAATGTTGAACTCTAATATTTAAGTGATAGTTAACTTGGCCCTTTATAAGTATTGCAGTAATTTTAAAACATTATATGATACATATGTTACTGTTATAGTGTAGAAACCAGTTGAAAGTACTGAGTAATTATTTCAATTCTGAAATTATCTACTGTAAAACTACGATAAAAAACTCAAGCAGTTTAAAATATTACTAAAATTCAGGAAATTAACATAATGTCAGTTATTTTCGAAGTTTTCTTTTAAAAATGATTTATTATGAAGTTAGAGAACTTAATGTGTGTCTTTTATAATAGGTTTTATAAAAGTTTCTATCCAACAAAGCAGATTTATTTTTTTTAAGGAAACTTAAATTTACAAATGTCTTTAATGTAAAACTTTAACATTAAAAAAAATATTATTGAAATTGAGGAAATTAACATAATGTTTATTAATAATTTCAAAGATTTTTTAAATAGCTTGTTTTGACGAAATTAAGGAGCTCGAAATGAGTTTCAGGTATTTTAAACGTTTTATCTTGCAACGAATAGCCAAATAGATTTAATTAAAAAAACTTGAATTAAAAATTTGCATTCAAGTAAAACCTTACTTTTTTTTAAATTTATACACTTTTAAAACTACTCAAACAAAAAATTATGCTACACTTTGAAATAACATCGGTTAAGCATGGTAGCATTGCTGCGACCTTTATAATACGTAAATACAACTGTGTTGCATGCTAAAACTGAACTATAGTCTAGATAATATGATTAACTTGGAACTTTATTAGCATTGCCGTAATATGTTTCAAAATGATATGGCACCTATGTTACATCTACAGTGCAGAAATTAATTATTCTACACCTATTGATTATCTAGCTGATGTGCTGATTAATTATGATGATTCACTAAAGTTCTGAAACATTATTTCATTTCTCAAATAACGTGAGTAATTTTTCGACTACTTAGATAATCTGTACATTATCTACTTATTAACTCGTTAAAGTTAAAATAAGATCTTTGCTGGGACATCAGAAACGTTTCATTACGCTTATATTTGCATGACGTTAATTTCCTTTTCATGTCTAAAAACTAAAGTCACTACAATCAAGACATTAGATGATAGAATTAATCATCAATCACTTAAAAACTATAATTCAAAATTCAAAATGTTTAAAGTATTAATACAATTAATGAAATTAATATAATGTTATTTATTTCAGTGATTTTTTTAATGACGAAATTGGAGAGCTCGAAGTATGTCTATACGATAAAAATAGCCAAGTAGATTCTAGTAAGAAAAACTTAAATTAAAAATTTGCTTCAAAGTAAAACATCAATATTTTATTTATTTACACTTTTAAAAACATGCAAAGAAAAAAGGATGGTGCATTTTTGAAAAATACGGTTTAACGTTGGATTATAATATCATGCAATATTGATGCAATAATTATAGGGTGTATTGCTGTGTTACCGGCCAAGATTAGGCGATACTCTAGTGTATAGAATTAAGTAAGAAAATATGATTAACTTGGCACTTTATTGGCATTACAGTTATTTGGAAAAATAATAAGATACAAATGTTAATGGTATAGTGTGGAAATCAGTTACTCTTCACCGACTGATTATCTAGCTACTGTGTAGATTAACTAGGGCTGTTCGGCACTTTAATGATAGGTAGATTGACCATTAAAGTGCTGAATTTATTTTTCATCACTCAAATTACCTAGATAATCTGCTAACTACCTAGATAATCTACGCGTTACCTACCAAGCAATCGTTGAAGTTGAAATTAGATCTTCTCAGGAACATCAGCAACGTTTCTTTACATAAATTATCATAACTTTGCTTATTTTTATTCGATACCTAAAACATCAAGTCACTACAATCAAACAAGTAACATATTAGGTGACAAAATCGAACATCGATCACTTAAAAAAATATATAACACAAAGAATCAAACGGTTTAAAATATTATTATAGTCAATGAAATTAAAATGACATTTGTTTGCATCTCGATGTTTCAATAATCAGTTAAATACAATAAAAAATCAGCGAAATAGCTGATAAATTTAAAAAAGGCTGATTAATGAACATTATTGATACGGAAATTGTTAATTCACACATTACCCTTATAAATTATATAAAATCTTGTTTACGCACTTCAGCGGATCACTCTAGTTAATTTGCAGATTATCTAGGTCATGTGCATACTACACTGTTTGAAATTTTTCTATTAAAATGGTTAAATAGCAACTTATTTAATTGTTATTTTACCACATTCGAACAAAACATTCAAATAGACATAAATAAGATGGTATTCAAACTGTTAACCGTGAGAAAAATCGTTTCTAAATTGATTTCACCTAATACGGTTAAACAACTAGAATTTTATGATCCCACCTAATGAAGCTACTTAGTTACTTGCAGTTGAGTACATATTATAGCCGAAATGGCTAATCTGTCAATCTCAGGACTGACAGAACAGGGGTTTGAGTACCAGTGTCGATACTACTATATTTCTTCCATTCCTTTCAAGAATGAAGAGTTTCTTGTACCCTGCACTACCCATTTTGTGACTCAGGTCTATTACGAGAGTACGATACTCTCATTTACGTATAGATAGCAGCACTATAAAGCTGCTAAACTATCTCCAAGTCCAGTTAAATTTCTTTTTTTCTGGTTTTGAAACCATGCTAGTTGTAAATGGTTTCATAACCGTAAAGATAAAGCATGTTATTTGCAGCAAATTTTACGGTTAATTGAATGGACATACTGCTGCCGGTTATTTTACCATAATTTTAGAAGGAAAATTCTATTAGTGTAACGACTTTCAAGCTTTAAGGGTAGCATAAATGGGGCACTATTTGTACTTCAGAGTTTTGTTTAAAATTTAAATTTTTTAGAGTGATCTAGATAAGGAAATGAAATTGAATTTTTTTCTTCAAATTTTTAAAAACTTTCTAATTAAGAAAATTAAAAAAACATCAACATTAATATACTGTAACTAAACTAATAATAAATAATAATTTAAAAATGGTTTTTGATAATAATATTATGAAAAAAAATACTTTAACTTTAAACTATATAATAAACTTTAAAATTGTAAGCAGAAATGAATATATTTCAGATGTCTTTATTACCCTCAACAGATTCCTATTATGCATAGTGTCAATTGATGACTGAACAACTCTTTTTGACAAAATCAATTATTTTTAAAAAGAAATACATGAAATGATAGGCAAACAAAAAAAGAAAAAGAAACTGAAAACTTGTTTAAGAAATATTTCTTTAAGGTAACATTTCAAACAAAAAACAGTTTTATATTTCACCCAAACAAATGTCTTTTTTAGAAACATTCAATCGTCGAGAACAGAAAGTTTTTTTGCAATATTGATAAATGTTAAGATATTTTAAATAATATTTTTAATGCCTTTTAGAGCTTTTTTTTAAAATTCATCTTAATACTCTTTCTTTAATTACGAGATTATAAAAACCGTAAAAAGAGTAATTATCTTTTCACTAATTCCAAATAACATTATACAGTTTAAATCTTTATCATTTATGATAAATGTTTTAAAAGAGGGAAACTACAAAAAAATCTATAACTATTTTTAGCCATTTAGAAAGGAAACTTAAGATATTGAATTATAATTAAGTTCTTTAAAGGTTTAAAAAGGATCTCTGCCGACGTAAATAATTCAAACAGCTTATTAATTTTTCTTTTTTAGCGAACAAAAGTAAGTAAAAATATCTAAAAACATAAAGTTTTTAATCCACTTATAATGAACATGTGAATAACACTTGAAATTGTCAAAAAGAATTTTCTAAAGGAACTAAACTTCTTGAAAATTACATTGAATTGCTGTATGTAACACTAATTGCAAGTAATAAAAAAAATTATTTTCTTAAAAGCGAATATATTCCAGAATTGCTGAATAAAAAAATATTAAAATTGTTAAGAAGATGAAGTCTGTAAACTAAACTATATTATCTTTATTTTAGAATGAATTATATTTTCAAAATGCTCATTTTGTAAAAAAGTCTCATAAAATTTTCATGATTAAATCCAAATTTCTATTTTTAAAAAATTATCAATTATTTAATTGCAGAAAACCAAAATATAAAAATTACTGTAGCAAGTAAATTGTAGAAAAATTTATGAAATGGATACTTTTTGCATATTTTAAAAATATGTTTCATTTACTAGCTATTTGTTAAATGTATTTAAAAAATTATTTTTTGCATATACAAATAAATTATTTAATTAAAAAATATATTATATTAGTATTCATTTTTGATCGGTACTAAGTAATATTTGTACGTAATAGTTTCAAGAAACCTTCAACTCAACATCTACGTATGTTTTTGGAAAACATTTATAATTGAATTGTACTCACTGCCTAAAATAATAAGTGAAATTAGCAAAAATTATAAAAAGAAATTGTAGATAATACTACTTAACATAAAAATATTTAGATATTGTAAATTGAGACAATTTTGCCATTTTCTTCAAACAAATGAAATGACTAAATTTTAAAATGCGAAACTTTAACATCATAGAAGGTATAGATATACCGTTATGCAAGACAATTTTGCCAGTTAAAAATTATTTTTGTGGTATTGCGGCATGAAAATTAAATTAAGAGAGAAAATCTATTTTAAAATTACCGAACTGTATAGTAATGCCATTTCTAGTTCAAAAGAAATCTGATAATAAAAATAAAATAATAGATTTTTTTTTTTAAGTTTCTAAATTAAATTTATTGTATTACTTTTCTTTGTCGCCTGGACAGGATTTTCCTCTTGACGACGAATAAATATTCTTTGCATTTATGTGTTTGTTTTTGTTCCCAATAAAGATTATATTAGTTTGTAGGAAATATATGGCATTTATAAATGACATAATTGGCAATTATTTCGTTCATAATGGTAACGGGCGACTTGTGATTTCGGTTTTCAAAATTATAGTTTTCATTACCAAACATTTAAAAATTCAAAACTGAAAAGTAAATTAAGCTGAATAAGTGATTTTTATGCCATTCTCTAAGAAATCATTTTAAAATAATCAAATTTTGTCACACAACATAACACTACATTTTATGGAAAATTTAACCAAAATCATTACAAAAGCTATTCGGTAAAAATTACCGAGCTTTTTGGTGTCCCTATAGCTCTAGAAACACAGTAAAAGATACCATATTCCGATAGTTTTGTCCATATATTTTTTCTTAGAGAAAATTTCAACAGACACAGAAATATTTCTTTTTACTTTCTTATAGTTTCGTAAATAATTAGGACCACTAGACCAATTTTTTACGAAACATGGCAAAATTGCTCCATTTTAATGAAATCTATTATTTTTTATAAAAAAAAAAGATGTAAGTTAAACGGAAAAAAAGCAATTTAACTAATCTTTGAATATAATAATAAAAAAAAACATTTTACATCTTAAAATAAACAACTGAAAATGAAAATAATAAGATACATTTTTACCATTCAGGGAATATAATGTTTAGATTAATGTTTTTCTTATGCAATGAAACAGACTGAAGAAAATCATAATAATGTGAGCCAAAATGTGTTTCAAATCTTATTCTGCATTCATTGGAATTCTACCATTTACATATTCTAAGCATTACAGAATCGCTTGTATTCTTTCGCTTACTTTTCTTCAACGGTCATTTATTTCCTCTTCTTCATATCCAGTATGGTGAACTCTGCTTGCTTTTTTCTTTTCTCAGAAACATTATTCTTGTCGTGCGGCCACGAATGTTTCAAAGAGACCCACGAGACAAAGATATGGAATACATAACAATAGGTGAAAAAAAATCAAGTATACTGAGTGCTTGATTTAGTTCGATTTGATTATTCCCTATCTGCATTTCTTTACTGAACAAATACATTTTTATTAATTTAATAAGGATTAATTTTATTTAAACAGGGATTTATGTTAATGGCTCAACAACGAAATAGTTTGTGAATAAATCTTTGATTCTAAGTACTTGATTTAGATTTAATTTTTTCAGTAATGTATATCATTTATTTGAATTTTTTTTGGTTTTTATTGAATCAATAGTTTTTTATTATTATATATATATATATATGGCATAATGAATAAATACAAAAAACACGATGAAAATTAAGAAAAACAATAAGTTTTACTTATTGCGCATAAGCTGCAAGTAAAAAGGGGGAAAAATTACAATAAAAATTAAAAAAACAAAAAACCAGAGAAAAAAAATCCGAAAAAAAGGTCAAATTTGTTTTTTAAGAATTCGGAAAATAAAAGATATAATCTTTACATCTGCCCACACGATTATACCCGCAAAAAAGAGGGATATAATTTTCATAATATATATATATA
>NC_092205.1:32483877-32591297 GCF_043381705.1 Parasteatoda tepidariorum
AGATCGGCAAATATATATATTAAATAGAAAAAAACGTCATTTGTAGATAAGCTTGTAATGAATTAAAATTTAAGAAAAAACAACTTTTAATGAACAAAAGTCTGGTGCTTACGAGACAAATTGAGAAATAACGGTTAGCATTCCTCCATGCTCATAGTTTTCCGGAAATTCTAGTTATTAACATTGTAATTCTTATTTCCACACATCTAGTAAAGATATAAAGCTGAAAATTAATTTATCTGAATAAATAATTTTTATGCAATGCTTTAAAACATCATGATAAAATTAACGAATTTTACTTTAAAGCATAAAAGTACTCAAAAATACAAAAGTACGTAAAGCATAAAAGCTCAAAGTAATTTTTTTTTCTTTTTTTGTATATAAGTATGCACATAAATAAACTAATTCTCTTTTAAATTTAATTATTTTTATTTATCGAGTTTATATTTTTTGGTTACATTATTTCTCGGTTGATAGCTAAAAATAATATTTATTTCATAACAGATTAAAATGTTGTGATTTAATTTATGGAAATCCAGAAAATAAAATGTTATATCGATCTATAATCCTTTTTCTTCTTCTTCTTGGCTTTGTTTAACTTATACAATGTATATTTACAAAACATACGACTCTAAAATATTTTCATTCTTAAATTTTAACAGTTATTATTTTAGTTTAAACTTCGTTTTCATAATATTGAGTAAATATATTAAAACTAAGCAAAAACAATTAATTGAAACAAGACTTTTGTATATTGTTTTAAATTTTAAAAAAGGATAGTTGTTAGCAATAAAACTGGAATTTATTAATTGTAGATGCTAAAATCTAAGCATACATCAATTCGCTTTGTCTTACGAATGCATTTATAAAAGTACAAATAAATATCATAACCTTTTGTTGCAATAAACCATTTTTTCGAATTTCTATCTTGTTTGAATTCTTTCATATAAATAGCAAATAACTTTATGCACTGCGTCCAAAGATATATTAATTCTTGAAATAAAAATATTACAGAAAATATTATTTTAAATACATGCAAAAACAAATGTAGTGATTATTTTGATTAATTTCTTTTTTTTATAAACAGAATTGTACTTACTTTTATTCAGTTAGAGTAAAAATGGTTACACAACGAAAGATATTTCAATTTTATCGTATTCTAAAATTAACGTATTTCGTTCAGATTTCAAACGCAGCTGTAGAATAAAAAAAAATAAATAACAATGCATTACAACTCAAGTTAAAATATTTAATGAAAACAAGTGATATTGCTAAAGCAATGTTTTTTCTCTTCATTTTTCTCATTTCAGAGTCGTAAAGCTCAGAGTTACAAAGCAAAACTTCGCATCAAATTTACCTTTTTTCAAATTAATATTGTAAATAAGTGTCTTAGATTTCGCAAAGTAGATTGTTGGTGCCTGATTGTACTTCATTTTTAATTTTCCTCTCTATGACTGAATTGAAATATATATTCTATCTTTATTTGAAGCGAAATAACACTATTGTGCATGACTTGTTGATAATATTTTAAATTAAATGCATTTTTTACATTTAGCACTTTTAATTCTATTTTTATGAAAGAAATTATTGAAGAGGAGATAAAAGTGTGGAAAATATTTCATCGATTTTGTAACCGTACCTAGAAATGAATAAAAAAATTAATAAATGAAAAAATTAAATGAAAATTTTTAATTAAGTTTTAATTATAATTTATAATTAAATTAATCTCCTAAATTTAATTATAATTTTAATTAAATTTAGGAAATATTTTAGAAAGACTTTACAAAACCTGCTACAATAAAATTTCCCTGGCAATTATCTGGAGAAAAAAAATTATATTTCATTCAAGATATCCAGATTTTAATCACTAACTCTAAACAATTTTGAAGCTATGTCTAAACTATACTCAAGTCAAAATTTTTATTGGTTTTTCAATGATGGACCAACATAATCTGAATGGTAAACATCAATAATTCCATAATGAACCATTATATTTTTTTAAGATGACGAACATAAGTAACCATCACCTCATTGTAGGAAGAATTATTAAGCAGCAATTCGTATTTTATTTTTTAAATAAACATGAATTTTGTACTGAATATCTTCAATAAAATTCAATATTTAGAAACTAAATTTCTAATTTTAGTGAACAATGGCATCTGACATTTTTTTCAGGTTTTAATGTACCTTAATTTCTCTAACTATTAATTAGTTAAACAAAATAATTCCGCATTACTTTTTTCTTTCGCTTACTTTTCTTCAACGGTCATTTATTTCCTCTTCTTCATATCCAGTATGGTGAACTCTGCTTGCTTTTTTCTTTTCTCAGAAACATTATTCTTGTCGTGCGACCACAAATGTTTCAAAGAGACCCACGAGACAAAGATATGGAATACATAACAATCGGTGAAAAAAAAAGCAAGTATACTGAGTGCTTGATTTAGTTCGATTTGATTATTCCCTATCTGTATTTCTTAACTGAATAAATACATTTTTATTAATTTAATAAGATTAATTTTATTTAAACAGGGATTTATGTTAATGGCTCAACAACGAAATAGTTTGTGAATAAATCATTGATTCTAAGTACTTGATTTAGATTNTATATTATTAGTTACAAGAAAAAAACTAAATAGAAATAATGCAAAAATTAAAAATTTTTTTCATCAGATGCATTTTATCTATTTCAAAGAACTTATTATTCTTATGCATATCTTTAAATGTATAAGTCAAATCTTTTTTGTTGCTCTTTTTTATTATTTTCATGTTCTTTAAGTGTTTTTCAGTATTACGAGTATTAATTAATTGCAACTCGAGTTTAACTATTTTATGGGAACAAGCGATATTGTATAAACAATTTCCTTATTTGTTTCTAATTTTTTTCCTTTTTGGGGTGCAATTTTAAGAGTTTCAAACCAAGAATTTGTTTCAAATTTAACTTTGTTTTAGATTAAAATGGTAATAAAGAGGGGTGGCTTTCCTAAGGTAGATTGCTGGTGGCTGATTGTTTATGATCCTTGGTTCTTCCATAAATATTTCCTATATGTCTGAAAAGAAATATGCATTCATACTTTTCAGAAATATGTATTCATATTATTTGAAGCAAAATAATTCTATCATACAAGAATCATTTATAATATTTTAAACTACATACATTTATTTTATATTAAATAGTTTTAAATCTACTTTTACGAAGGAAATTTTTGATAAAACAGTGACGAAAAATGCAGGGAAAAAAGTATCTCGGTTTCGTGATTAATAAATAAAATATTAACTTGTAAAACTAATTCAAAGGACTATCATTTGTTCGAAATTTTTAATTAAATTTGGAAAATAAAATAAGAAATACTTTAAAGCTTCTGCTAGAAAATAGAATTAAATAAAACTCTCCCGGCAAATTTTTAAAAAAAAATTATTTTATACAAAATTTTGATGTCTGAATGCAAAACTCTTAACATATTTTGAAACTATATCTGAACCTAGATCTGAACTATATATATATTCTATAATTTTTAAAGCAACGCATTTTATGCAAAAATTCAATCTTTAATTAAAGAAAAGTTATTTTAATTGTTTTTAGAGTGAATACTATTTAAAATAATAAAATTTTTTTATCTAAATTTCTAATATTAAAACATTTCCGAGGAATCTGAAGCTTTTTTTGTTGCCTTTAATATACTTTGATTTATTCCGCCGTTATTGAATTAAACGAAATAAGCGAACTGTATTTCTTTTAAAATAAGGATTTTGATAAATTGCTTTACTTTTATTGAGTTTAATACTTTTACGACAATTAGTTTACCTTAAATAAAGCACTCTTCAGTTACTGCCCCTGTTAGTGAACATTTTATTTTAATGCATAAAAACTGTATAAAGAAAACAAATAATGATGCGTGAAACATAAATTTTGTGATATACTTGGTACTTTTCATGTTGTCTTAACTTTATTTGTCAGCAGTTCAATGATAAACTTATTTTATTTAGAATGCTTCTCTGACTACTTTGATGTATTCAAACTACTATCATTCAACTGTAGTTCTATGTACTGAACGGTAAAATACGAGTACTAATTCATACATTTATTGTATGATTTAAGAAATCGATGAGTATAATTTAGAGTGAAATAAAATTTACTTGAAACCTTTTTAAAATAAGCTCTTGACATTAAATCATGTATTTAGTGTAATTGGATTAAATAGTGTGGTAAATAGTTTAAAGAAATGAAAAATATAATCTTTGATGCAATAAAAACATAATCAGAAATTATAAGCCTTTTTCCACGTGGTACATTTAATCGCTTTCAAACAACGTAATGTCCTTACTTATTATTTTAACTGTATAAGCCAAATATTTTTTACTGGTGGGCTTTCAAAACAATCATTCAAATCCATATAAAAACTTTTTTTTTAAAAAAAAATTATATCTTTTTAGTAAATACTAAGTCATTAAAATAAATTTTGAATCAAATAAATGACATGTAATTCGCTAAACCTATTAGAAATATGCTATAGCATAAAATCTTAAAGCGTAACAGCACGATTGAGACTCATTTTTTAATGAATAACTAATAAAAATAATAAAACGAATAAATTCGAGATATAAATCAAAAATCGTCAAATAAATTCGTAATATATAAATTCGTGAAAAAAAGCGCTTTCAACAAAATACTAAAATAGAGATCTATCGACAAAGACTACTCACTTCTGCCTAGCTTAAGGTTATTTCAGTTTTCGTTTTTAAAATCGCTATACGTTGAGCCACCTCAGCTAGATTTGGCATGTGACATTTTTAGCGGCAATCATTGGTCGATTTTCTAGCGTTGCCATTCGGGGAGTTGTAATGAGGCTTTTTTGTCGCCGTGTAAGAGAAATATATAGTATATAGATTGTGCTTTTCATTTTTTTTTTCTTCTTGTAAGCGTATTTTAGAAAAACGTGGCTTTAATGTAATACGGGAATTACTTAACAGCAATAATTAATTATAAAAATCACCTTACACGTTTTTCATATTTGCACTGAGAAAAAAAAGTTTTGTCATAAAAACCAGAATATGGTAAAATTTACCATGTTGGGATGTTTTTGCCATGTTTACCAAATAACCTCTGTGGGACCGCCAGACAGCTCGGCAATTTTCGTCAAAGCACTTGGGGAAATATTTTGGTAAAATTAAAATTAAAATAGGGTTTTACGATACGGGATAAAATCTAACAAATGTGGTAAAAGTTGCTAATTTTATCATGACACCTTAGAGCATGGTTTAAAAACCATTTATTAAATAAAATTTAATTCTTAGTTTAGTTTATTCCATTAATTTTGTGATAATAAAAATAATAATTTTGGTAAACAGAATTAGTGGTACTCTGTTCCGTTGCTATATGAACCGAAAAATTATCAAATTAATTGTTTAAATATCGAATAATTTTATTTTCATTACCAGAAATATGTTTGATTTTTTCTTCTTTTTTTTAAGTCAGAAAGTTCATTATCATACAGTTTGGTAATTTTACCAGAATTATTTTTCCATGTGGGAAAAATATTTTCTCTATTGTTGCATAGTTTTTTCTCTATTTTAAATTTTTTTTACAGGCATGAAATGTTATAAGAAGAAAAAAACAATAGCTCTGCTTAAAATAATATCATGAATAACGAGTAAGGATTAATTTAATTTAATTATGTATTCATTTTGCTCTGAAAATTTGGCTATGTATGACTTATTTAAAATTGAAATAAAATATAAAAAAATGTAATTATTTTTCAGTTTTTTTTACAATATATATATATATATATATATATATATATATACTGCNATATATATACATATATAGCCGGGCTATGCGATGCAATTAAGAATTACAATTTGTTGTAAGCTTTACATCTGCTTTTAAATTGCTATAAGAATTACAGTTTGTTGTAAGTAGAGTTTCCTCTATCATTTTATTTGTTTCTTTCTTTTATCTGAAGTAAGGCTAGAGGGGAGAAAATGTAAATATTGAAAATGGCTTACTTAATATTTACTAATCAACACCCACCTTTTGCAGTTAAGCCACTGGAAGTCCTGACTAGTATGGATGTGCTTCGTTGAAGAGATGCTTGCCTTTTTTTTTTGTAGGCTGTGGTCCAAGACAATGCATGTTTTCAAGTGTTCAAAATTAAATGTTTGATAGGAACTCTGTGGAAGACAAGACGTGGAATTAGTAGAGGTGAGAGGCAAGATAATCATGTTTTGGTTTTCATCTTAAAGGCTGTCACTAGTCTAAGGACCACTGAGATGAGAATTCTCAATTGTTTGCCCAAGCAGAGTTCTCTTAGTTGCTAATAATGTCACTTTTTGATCACAATTTTATTTGAGCTTTAAAGGAATCGATGATGATCGAATGTTTAGATTCGGGGAGGCCTGTTCCCTGCTTTTCTAATTTGTGAGCCATTTTGTTACTTCTTTTGTTGATTAGACTCTGGGTTCATTGGACATTTATTGTTCTATAAGAAAAGTTCAGTTTTTGTTAAGGTCGATGTTTTTTAAGAAGTCTGCTGAGAAATGCTCGAAAGGTTTTATATCACGGCTTGATGTCAATTTAGCTTACAGTGAAATTTTAAACAGTTGGCGAATGGGTATTATAGCTATTTTGGGTAATGGATATTATGGGTTTCATTCAACAAGCATTATAAAAATTTTCGTACCAAGTTACGGAATAAAGTAACTGCCTTTGGGTACCCCATAATATACCCTATTATACCCAAAATAATATACCCTATTTTTTATAGTATTATTTTTTTTAATTTCAGTGATTTTATAGTAGCTTTTACTGTTAAAAATATAGTATATCATATATTTTGTTCCGTAACATGTTACGGTAAAAATGGATTTTACGTTAACAAGTACCGTATTTGAATTTTTTACACTGTGTATGTTGACTACAGCGTTAACATGATTGCTAAGTAAATAAGAAAACTGTATTTTTATAGTAATTTAATAAGGATATATTTACTTGTATTTTGCACTGTGTTTATTTCTTTATATACTTCTCATTGAAATAAATTTGATTATATTATTTTTTCACAATGCATTTATTCACACACAGAGGCTTTTGTACCAGCTTATTTTAATTCGGTTTGAGAAAAAACTATCTGTTTACAATTATACAATTAGTTTAAATTCTTCTTCAGTTGGTTATTTTCGATGACGTTTCATAATTCTTGCAATGTTTTACTTTCGATTAGAGTATATTCTTTATTCTATTTCTTTTGCTCTTTCGATCATGCCTTTAATTTACAACAAAACTTAGAAATATATTTTTTACGTCTGACTCAATTATGTTAAATTATATTCTTAAAAAAAATTGACAACATTCTATTACAGTATATCCACTTTATAAGATTCTATTCGATGTGAATATTCGATATTTCCTGAATTGGTTTGATTCTATTCTTTTCAATCCTGCAATTTAATTGTATTCGTTTAAATTGCTTGCATCCTGTTACATTTCATTCATTTTTTCTCAATTATCTTAAATTTAAAAATGTTTAAATAATTTGATATGTTTATATTCATTTCATTGTTTATACATTTCATTGTTACATTTCATTGTTAATATTTAATTACATTTCATGATTTGAATCTAATCGCATTTGATCATTGATATTGATTTACATTTAATTGTTACTATACAACTACATTCAATTTTATTCATTATATTTAGATTAAATTGTATTATATTCATTGGTGATCAATGAAATTCCATTCGTTTACGTACTCTTTGACTGCGAGAAAACATGTTCCAGTAGTATTAACAATAAAATGCTTTAAGTAAAGGCATTTGAATTTCCTTTGTACAACTTTTATATAATTGACAGAGTTTATATGTTGCTTTATGAAAGGAATGTGTGATCTTGTATATCGTAAAAAAATCAATATTTGTTTCGTTACAATTCTATTTTAGTTTCATGTCCACATAAGAAATTCTACTATCATTCAAATTTTAACTTAACAAAAAGTTTGCTATTTGAGTCTCAAAATGTGCTTAGTAAATGTTTACATATTTTGAATGTTTATTTTTAAGAAATAACATAAAAAACTTGTTGTAAAAATTTTAGAAAATTTCAGAAAACGTATTCTGGAAATATTTTTATCCTGGTGTTTGCCTTTTTTTCTTGCAATTAAAACTTACAGTGCGCAAAAAAATAAATTCTCTGAATAACTTTTGTTCTGATGATTGGATTTTCACACTCTAGGACAATCTTAATGGCTCGTAGGGGTTATCTCAAATATGCTAACTAATAATTGCAGACAATATTTGAAGTTACGAAATCAGACACAAAAACGTACTTTCTCTTAATAAACATACATTTTTTTCGACGGATTCAAATTTCTGACCCCCAAAAAATAGGGAGTAGCCGTAATCTAAGAATTATGGTTCGAATAGTTTGGTCAGATGAGAGTTTCAAAGTTTGAACCCCCTAATATTAATTTTACTTTTGGCGTATTTCACCATATGTCGAGAATTTAAATATTTTTTATACTCAATAATAAAATTCGTTTATCCAAAGATAATTTTACATATAAAAAATCATAGAATTGAAAAATAACTTTTAGTAAATATTTATTGCTTTTTGTAATTTTATTTAAGAATGATCGAAAAAATTTTGAATTGCAAGGTATAAAATTTTCTGCATCATGTATAAGAATATAAGTTATTTGCATGTCGAAATACAAAATTTAAGTGAAATCGATCCAATAGTTCCTAATAAATAAATTTTGAAACAGTCATGCTTTTAAAATTTGATTTGACAGAAAATTTTTGACCGATTTCGCTCGAATTTTTCATTTCGTCATGTAAAATTAAAACCTTTGAAATGATCCCTTTCAATCCAAAGTAGTTTTGTCTCATTCTTAATGAAAAATAGTAAAGAAATAATGAAGAACATGAAATAAAGAAAAATAATAAGATTTACTAAAAGTAATTTCTTGCACTAAAATATCTTTGGATAAATGAGTTACATAATTGAGTGTAAATTTTATTCTAATTCACTTAAAACCTTTTCGAGATATAGAGAAATACGCAAAAAGTAAATTAACATTAAGGGGTAAAAACTTTAAAACACTCTTCTTGCCAAACTATTGGGACCACATTTCCCAGATTGCTGCTATCCCTTATATTTTGGGGGTCAGAAATCCAAATTCATCGAAAAGAAAAGTATGTAAATTTAGAGAAAGTATGTTTTTGTATCTGATTTCGTAACTTGAAATATCATCTGCACTTATTAATTAGCATATTTGAGGTTGAACCCCTCGAGCCATTAAAATTGAAACCTAGAAAGTGAAAATCTGATCATTAGATCAAAAGTTATTTAGGTTGTTCCATTTTTTTCCTACAAGCATAAACCTTAATTTTAGATTACTTATTAAACATATTACCAAACCACTGACATGTGGTTTCAGGAATTATTTGTTGATATAATTTTCAGTATTTATAAACTCGATAATACTGTCGTGAAATATGATGAAGCGGGTATTTTATGCATGAAATTTTCCAGAGCATTGGAACAGATATTAAGCTTTGATGACAGCATTTAATGGATGACTGGATAATGGGATGAAATTTTCTCGTGAGTCACTGCACTGCTTTTCCTACCAGAGAATCTATAAAATGTTCGGCTTTTGTGGATCATTTGGTAAGAGATTCTATTGAAAGACACAATGGGAGAATAATTTATCGGATATATTTTGAAAGCTTTTAAATGCTTGAGATTTTGTAAGTCAAAATTTACTGTTTTAAGAAACCACGTTTTTCATGGATTAACTTTTTTTTAGATTAAAAATCATAATAAGTAAATTGAGACAATAATTTAGACAACTCTTTTTCATAAACGGAAGAATATTTAATAATAAAGTATAAAAAGATTAGTAAATTTTGTTGGACTCTATAAAACGAGTATTTGAACTGTATAAATTTTGAAAGCTGTGAACTACTTGAGCTTTTGTAAGTCAATACTTATTGCTTTAAGAAATCACTTTTTCACGAATTACCTTTTTTTCAGTTTAAAATCCAAAAAGAAAATTAAGATATTAATTTAGACAATTTTTTTTTATAAACGGTTCATAACTGAAATAAATAGGTTCATAACTGAATGAAGAAGTAGGAAAGCGTATAAAGCCCAATCATTTTATTTTATAGGTTCCCTAGTGTAGTGGTTATCACGTTTGCTTTACACGCAAAAGGTCCCCAGTTCGATCCTGGGCGGAACCAAGAAGCATATTTTACCTCTGAGGGTACCGATCCAGGAGTTTCCTTGTCTTCTGGATCGGTTCAAAATTACAAGGCTACGGCGTTGAACATTAGTAGTCGTAAACCCAAAAATTGGGTCAGCTGTTCAACGGCGGTCATAAAATAAAATAAAAAAATAAAATCTTTTTATTTGGCTGATATTATTTTTGTACTACTCAAGTGGTAAAAGAATTGAAAGTTAACCAAAATGTGTGCTAATTCTGTAAATTATTTACATTTTTAAAGGATTACGTAACATACTTTTAACGCAATCAATAACTTAAAAGTTTAATTAACAGCGACACAGGAAAAATATTGCAAATCGAATTACGGTAAAAAGCAGGGTTTCGGTACTTTCTACAATAAAATCCATTTTTACCGGCACATGTTGCGGAATAAAAAACCGATATAACGTAATTTATACTGAAAAAAGTACCTTTAATTCACTAGAGCACTCTAATTAAAGAAATATCACTGTATTTTACTGTAAAAATAGATTTTATGTTAAAATAGATTTTACGGAGAAGCACTGAAAATGCCGATGCTTTATACCGTGATTTGATTCGGAAATTTTTACAGTGTATAAAAATACTTGTAAAATGAGTTCAATTTCATTTCAATTCAGTCTATATCTCAAACTAATGAAATAATAATGAGTAAATCAATTAGTAAATAATAAATTAATAATAGATTCGAAATAAGTCACATGTGTGCAATTTGCTCTGAATAAATATCGTGTATTGTTGTAAAACAATTTTTTTTAGCTTTATTCCGTTTCTTTCACAAAACAATGGCTAAAACATTTTATTTAGTTTCAAGAAAGTGTTAACTTTCGCCTTTCTAAGCACCTAATTCAACTGCATTAATTTCTTCTTTCTTCATGAAAATTTTTAATGGTTTGTTTTTGTATTTTATGATTAAGAAAACAAATAATTTTATCGATAGAATATTTAACTATCTAGCAAAATGTTCCTTAAATAATTTAAAATAAGAGAGTATAAAAACCGTTTAAATATCTATTTCAGTATTAGTTATTCAACAAGCTTTAAAAGTATTTAGAAAGCACAAAATAAACTTATTAGTAAATTTTGTTTTCCAAACTTCAGTTATAAAAGCTGATCTTTATTAACAGATTACAGCTTTATCAATGTTTAATGAAAAATGTCGAGGACAAAGTGCTAGTTCCATATTTCGACGTTACTCCCTTTAAATTAACACATCCTAACAATTGCTCTAACCGAGTAATTTTTGTAATTGTTTTAATTTATTTATTATGATAAGTGTTAATATTCACATGGAGAAAGAGATGTGCAAATTTTATCTCGATGATCTGCCACACTCTCCACTAGAGCGCAAAGTGACAGAATTAGACAGGAAGCGAGTATTAATGTCATTCTGGACATTTAACATCAGTTGGTTGCTATCGAGGTCATGCTTCAACAATTAATTTCAGTCTCTACCAAACGCTTGACCAACACGAGAAAGTGCATTAGAAAACTTAGATAGGAAGCCAAATACAGTTATCGAAATTATTTACGACATTACAGATCTATTCTAATGCATCCGAACTGGAAAGCAGATATCGAAAAAAAACTATATTTTTTTGGCACAAGCGAGTACATTTTTTCGATACACAGTTTATTTCTTTCTTAACAATAGGGCGGTGCCTAGGTTAAAGGTACTGGCTTTTCGTAGCTATATACTACTTCAACTCCAATTTTAATATCCTGTGGCTATTTTGTGGTCATTGTCTAGAATATGCCTCGTCATTAATTTCTCATACATTAAGAGTGAAATCCGTGGTAAGAATACATAAGCCTCGAGTACTGACGAGGAATTTGGAAGAGATTTAGTAAGACGGAAACCTACATTAATTGGCTGAGTAATGTTGCGTTTCTATACGTGCTTGTGTCTAGAATAATAAAAATATTTAATAATGCTGAGGATATCATAAAAGTATAAATTATTTTACTTTCTCACAAAAATATTTTTCTTGCTTCAAACATGATTCTCAATAAATGTTAAGCAGAAATATAGAAGTACAGAAATAAATTCATTCGCAATATAAAGTAACAAAAATATTCAGTTGCTAATCAGGAATTTAAATATTTACCTCAGAATAGTTAATAAAAAATAGGTATAGGACATGAAGATATTTAGTTAATCAGCAAATATTTTCAATTACAAAAACATTAACATCATTATAAACTTTAGAAGCTCCTAATAAGATGTAAATAAATTCTCAATGAAAATTCTTTAGATTTCTAGCAGCATTTACAACATTCATGTTGCGTTTCATTTTAAACATTAATTTCTATTGTAAAAAAAAACTCTAAATTCATATTTGTTTTAAACATGCCGAACTTAACAAACTCAGCAATTATCAAACTATTCCTCTCTATTTTTAAAAAATTAATTTAAATATGTCGTATTAAAACTTTTTATAGAAAAGTAATTCTTTAAAACATGACTCTTTTTGGTCGGGATAAATCTAAATTAAAAACAAAAAATTTAATTATATTTCTATGATTATTCGCGTTATGTGTGCGCTTTTTAATAAAACTTTGCAAATCAAGATTTAATAATAATTGTCTTTATTAAAATTTAATACAATTATTCATATCGTTAAATATAACGTTTATTCATATCGTTCTTCCATTTTTTTAGAAGTAAAAAATTAGGTTTATTTTCTTAATATTTAGGTAATTTTAAATATTGTACATATACGATCTACTTTTCAACACTATCTTTAATTTCATCGTTGGAGTTAAATAGCTTTCCGATCAAATGTGTTTCCGGCTTCAAAAAAGTATTGTAGGAAAAGATGTTTTCCTACAATACTCTTGATTGCTGTGATTAAACTAATGATGATTCAGGTCAGACAATGTTGAGTTTCAATGTTTTCTGAAGAACAGAACGGGAATTTAGTATGGCATAGGGTTGCAAAGGAAAATCTAATTTGAACAGTGGGACAAATCAACATCTCTTAGAGGAGCGAAAGATTTTGCACGCATCAATCTAGTAATCCGACGTAAAGAACATTAACTTCGAATTCGGAGGAAAATAAGAAAGATATCGCAATGTCGGGACTGCGAAACTGTGCTGTAGGGTAAGTAAGATAAATTTTACTACGATCGGACTACTAAAGGATCGAGTTTCTCGATTGTGGTAATTTGTGCGAAGGTTTCATTCAGCTTATTTCTCAGATTCACCTTATTATCAAAAGGTGCTTTTCCGCTTATTTCTTCTACCAAATACAGAACAACTAAAATTATGCTAGATAGGGAAAACTACACATTGTTTAAACTTTGGATTCTGAAAATGACCAAAATTGGAAGTAGACTACTATTCAAATAAAACTTTCTTCGAAAAATTCCACAGCATCGTTAAGAATGCAGAAAACGCATCAAATTACGCTATGAAGCACCGGCACTTTGGTTGCATCATTCATAATTTCCATTTTGCTGTAAAATTTATTTTTACCCTAAAATATTATACTGCAATGTTTAAAGGAATATTAGAGTGATACTTTATGTTGTTGTTGTTTCTAATGACACTTGCCACACGGGCAAGCCTGATTGGTGAAATCGAGCAAATTTAAGGATCTTGATTTTAAGTGGTTTCTTGATTTTAAGTGGCGCCATCTATGGCCAAGAATTCGACTTCTGCCACACCATACGTGGCACCCGTTTACAGGGTGGACCCATTCATACATCCATTCATTCATCCACAAATCGTAATTTTGACCATAATCAGAGAACGATCCATCTCCATTCCAGTACCACCAGAGGTATTGATTTGTTATGGGAACATGGAGGACTTTTGCGACTCGACAGATTTATCGTGTATCAGTCACTTTACTACACGGGGAGTCTTTGGTCGGCGGGGTTCGAACCCACGAACTCTCGGACCTGGGCCCAGCGACCTACTTAGTGATATTTTATAAACGAAAGATTAAGATTTTTTAATAATTAACTAATAAGACGAATAAAATTTATTAGATTAAATTATGCAATGAAGTTTTTTGTCAATGACTGCATTTGCTCTCCTTAGCTGAGAATAAATAAAATATTAAGCTTTTATATAAAATTTGATGAAAGATAATATTAAAGAGCATAGTAGGACGTGATTATAGTTAAGTAGTTTATCAGAAAATTTCAGTATTAACGGTGTCTTTTTTCTTTTATAAGCCATAATAGGAGAGATTTATCGTATATGTTTGAAAGCTATGAAACATATTTCTCCACGCCACAATCAGAGAGAAAATTATCAGATTAATTTGAAAGTTATTCAACATGCTTCTTCCAAGCCATAATATGAGAGTAAAATAAGTACTCTAAGAAATTCCGGATGAAATTAAGGTACAAAGTACCGGCGAGCATCATCCATGATTCCATTTTACCATGAATTGCATTTTTAATCTTGAAATATTATACTTATGATTTTACGGTAATTATTACTCTAGAAATGAAGGGGAGTCATATTTTTTGTTCCAGTAAAAATGAATTTTAGATTAGCACTAGCACTCTCAATGCTTCAATTTTCTGATATTTTTATAAATCTGAATATTGCGCTATCCAAACATTGCCAATCCGTATTTGTGTTACTTCTCGAAATACTAATGAGAAAAAGATGGTCACAAACGCTTTTAATTTTCCTAAATATATAGTATTTCGTTATGTAATTTATGTCAGTTTTATAATTAGCATAGAAGGTGTTTGCTAAAGATGGGAAAAATATTAGCCATGCGTAACAATAAACGTATTAGTTAAAAACAATAATAATTATATGCAACGAACTCAGAACAGCTTTTAACGTAGTTTTTTATTAGCTTATAATTCTTTGCTAATCTTAAGCTCAGATAGCTTATTATTTACTGAAAAAAGTTATTTTATGTGATGATAAAGCTTATAAAGTAGAGCCTTAATAAATGTTTTTCTTTTCTTATCAAATAAAGAAAATAGTTGGGAAGATATTATTCATTTAAATGTGAAGTATTAATTTATGCAAATTGCTTTGCAAAAAGAAGGTAATAAGGACGTTCAGTAACTAATGATATGCTAAAATTAAATAAGCTGTTTTGCATCTTTTGAAATAAAGATAAGATATCCCTATTTTGAGTTTCATTTACATTTAAATTAAAGAATGTAAACTACAAAGCTAAATTCAATTCACATACGTTTTCAAGGTTGCAAATTTTCTTTTTCATAAAACAGCTTCTGAAAGAATTTTCTAATACTTAGAATAGCATTATTTAATATAAATGTTTTTTTCTTTTCATATATATATATATATATACATAACTTNACAATATTCAGGTTAAAATACACCTTACTTTAAGAAATTATTTATCAGATTAAAGTTTAAAAAAAACTCAATTTTGGTTAATAAAACCAAAATACATGGTATTTAAAACGTTAACTTTTTAATTGTTTCCTTCATATGGTAATGGTTCATCGGAAATTCCGGTTTCAGAAATTACAGATCTTATTACAATACTTTTAGTAACAAAATAAAAAACTGAAAAGTAAATTTCACCGAATAAATGGTTTTTTGCCATGCTGTAAGGCAGTGGTTCCAAATTATTTTCGGCTATGGAATCTTAAATTATCGATCTTTATTTGGCGGAACCCCCAGCATTGTAAAAAAAGTTAACTAGAAGCTCTTAATATATTACCGAGTACCGAAACAAGACTAATTAATTTTCAAATTATTTGTAAAGAATGAAAGATTTAATATTGTGATTTCTTTTTAATGCATGCGTATGCTGAAAATAGATTAAATAAGTTGAATTATTGTTTTTAAGGAAGAACTGTTATTAAAGATTTGAATAGTTATTAGAAAAACGATTTTCTTTATTCTTGAATTTAGTTATTTTATTTTGAATGGAAGAGTTCAATGAAAAATACTTCTAAAACTTTTTATAAGTGTATATTGTCATAATTTGTTCAACATGTTGCTAATGAAAAATATATATATTTCTTGAATTGTGCTACATTTTCATTCGCACTTTACATATAGAATTTATACAAGCAAGCGAAATATTAATAAAATTATAGATTATTGATAGGATATAAATATTATTATGTCTAGATAAAAATATCCTATCTCTCGAACTCTAGTCATATTTCCACGGTATCTTAAGGCTCCACGGAACACCTTTTGGGAACCGCTGCTCTAAGGTATCATGATAAATTATCAAATCTTACCACATTTAGCAGATTTTATGACAGATAATAAAAATCTATAAGTTCATAATAAATAGTTTCATAACATGTGTATTTATTATAAACGTACGTAAAGTATTTTTACCATTTTAAAGAGAGCTCAAAGCATTATTCTTTTAGAATTAAATAAATTAGAATCGCATAATTGAAATTCCAATAATAGTTATAATTTTTTGAATAACACTTTTACCTCACATAAATCTTGTTTAATAAAGATGGTGCTGTCCACCCCTCAAATAAATGCTTTTTTTCAAATATTGTAAATAATGTACCAAGAAAAATGTATTCAATATATTTTTAAAATCACTTGTTAAAATAAAAAATAAATAATTTTGAACTACAAATAGGAATTTACAGTATTAAACAATATAAATTATCTAATACCGTAAAACGAACTTTAAAACAGAATGACACTCAAAAGTAAATAAAAATTGTTAAAAAGTAAATAAAAAAACTCAAAGAACATTACAAGGCTCACTAAATGTTTTTTTCACCTCAGTTCCGTATTCAAAATATATTTATAGTACGAATATTACCATGAAAGTAAATTTATGGGTAAATTCGCTATATCTGTCAGTTTTTGTATGAGTTATATATATATATATATATATATATGGATATNTATATATATATATATGTTTTTAAAATAAATAAATAAATTTTCAGAAAATAAATAGTCCTTCGTTTTGAAACCGCTTGATAGATTTCCTTTTCTAAACTTAACTTTCAAAGGATTCCTTCCATGTTGGATCATTTGTTATCCTTCATATAAAAATAGATATTTTTTTAATAAAAAAACTTAACTCTAGTTTTTGGAGTGACCATAAACTATTCAATTGTTTTATATTATGCACTCCACAGCTTCATATAAATTTTTTTACATTATAAAGTATATTTTAAAAGTTATATTTTTTGATTATGAAGTGCAACAATGTTTGTACCACATGTATCCTCAAAATTCCGGTAATTACCTTTAGAATGATTTCTTTTCTGTTAATATTATAATGATATGATAAACAAAAGGTATGTTTATTGAAAATAAAAAATATGCGTTTCCGTAATGATACAAATCGTGAGCACTAATTAGTTGACATTTCTGACCGGGTGACTCTTACTGTCTTCAAAAATTGTGTTCAAATTTCTTGGATGGAAAAGCTGTACAACATATGTCTTTAACATAACCACAATTTTAATCAACTACGTCCGGCAATGTGCGGAAAAAGTTAACACACACTCATGCAGTTATTTTAGTTTGAATTGTCTGAGAGGCAACAGAAAACAGTATTTTATGGCTCTTTCATTCCTCAGCTCCATCTGTTGATGAAATTCATTACAAATTTTATAATTTGTGCTTGAAAAATTGGTTTTTAAGATACAAATTGGTAAATCTTTCATTTACACCCCCATCACTTCTCCTTAAGTGGTTTCTGAAATTGTTGGTCATTTTGAGAGATTGAGTTCATATTACTTAAANCCTATTAAAAGCCTTTTTTCTTTAATATTTACAAAAGTTTGACGACTTGAAAGTTGGCAAACTGAAAAAATGTGTAGACTCGCCCCGGTTTACGGTAGCATTTTTTTTCAGGTTTGTAATTTTTTTCGCAACTCAGTTAAAAATAGAAATAAAATGTGTACTTGAAATTAAAACTGTTTTGTATAGTATAATCGCAAAATGAACCGTAATTAACTTTTAATAAGTAATTTAGTGTTGATTTTTATTGCCGCCTTTTTCACTATAACTCTATCACTATATCTATTTGTGATAATTAAGACATTTGAGTACTCATTTATAAAGCTTTAAATAGTTTTCTGCAAGCTCTGCTGCTAGCCATAAATATTTTTGTGCAAGCAAATATACAACCAATTTAATAGTAAGGAGATTTTAAGTATTAATTATTGATTAATCAATAAAAAACGGCTTAGTTTTTATGCTGATGGGAAAAAACACTTATATCATACTCCTAATTCAAAAGAATAGAGTATACTTAATGCTAGGAAGACTAAACTAAAAAACAGCGTGAAACTAGTCCAAATCAAATGCAGAAATAGACGTACTTTAGTTTCACTTCTCTAAAAAAGAACCTTCCTCAGTATCTTAATACCAAATGTTATTAGAAAAGCAAGGAAATAAACAAGTACAAAGTGGTTTAACTTACCAAGACAGAGGGACAAGTTTGAACTAGCTAACAAAAATAAGACTGATAAGAGAAAACCCCTATTTTATTCTTATCGCATTTTTTTTATTTTTGTTCAAATTTATTCCTCTGTCCTGTCTTGTTAAACCACTTTGAAGGCGTTTATCTCCTTACCTTTCTAATGCTATTTGGTATTTAGACACTAAAGAAGGTTCTTGAAGAAACGGAAACTAAAGAATGTTCATTTTTGTACTTGATTTTTGTTTTATTCACGCTTTTTTCATGTATAGTCTTAATTGAAATAGCAATTAACTTGTAATAGCACCAGTTGAATAGTTCCTGTATTTTTTTGTTTTGTTTCCAATTTCATTATTTTTTTATTTCCGCCAGTGATAACATTTTTTTCAATTGCTGCATTTCACAGGGCAGAGTTAGCCACGCATTCAGGGGCATCTAGTCGGGCGAACATTTGCTCCCACAGTAAGGACAGATAGTACAGATAATGAAAAACACCAATACCTTGATCGGGATTCGAACCCAGAACCTTTCAGGTGTAAGGCTAATTCCCTGACTTCTACACAGTCCGGTCAACCCCTGTAAAATAATAAATTAAGAAAATGACGCTATTATATTTTAAATTAAAACAAAAAGTGCTAAGCCTAAGAAATGCTACTAAGAGCCTTAACTTTATGTTATAATTTCACCTATTTAACATATTTGGTAAGTTCACCACGAGCTAACATATGATTGCAACTAATTATATTTAAGGTATCCGTACACGTTGAAAAAGTGAATTTTAGCCTAAAATGACAAATTTTTTTTTATTTTATGTTACGAATCTCCGTTTATTCTAGTTTTCAAAACAGTTTAAATTTTAACTGTGCGTCAATTAGAACAAAAGTTATGATTAAAAGAATATTAGTCGATAACTAAAAAATGAAACCGGAAAAAGCATTCCGAAACCGGAAGTGGGACAAAAACAGTTATATTTAGCTTTATTTTGGGATAATTATCTTTCTTTGACTTAAATAATAATTATTTTAATGTTGCTAGAAATGAACCTCTCAATTTATCATTTATATTAGTAGCTTTAATGGCATTATTTGGAAATTTGTCCCTAAGGAGGTGTTCGTTGAATTGCAAACATTACAATTTGGTGTGTATTTGGCTGTTATTCAGTTTAATAAAGGTTTTCTGGGACTGAAAAGCATACTCGACATAGTTGGAGTCAGCCGTGGCAATAAAACTTTAAAAGGTTTTACAGAACTTGATTTTGAGCGTGTGTATGAGTCTCAACGCCATTCATTAACTAATGTAAAAATTGTCAGAAAAAAAATAGGGTTGCAAAAAAACAAAAAATTTGTAAAATTGAGAAAAAGGAAGGTATCACATACAAATCGGGAGAATTTTAGAAGTATTGAAGCATTTTTAAAATAGAAATGATATAATTTATACTTTAAATGCCTTTTTCTCAGAATGTAATTTCACGCAAAAATAGTAACTTTCAAAATTCATTATTAAAAAAGTTGTTGATATATTTCAATAAAAATTTGTATGTGTATTATGTATAATGTTTTCTAGTGCTTGTGCTACAATTGATTAAAAATACTTAATAGTTTTTTATTATTGGTCTAAAATGTGAAATACAAAGTAAAAAATTTGACAAAAATCTCATAAAAAGTTTTCAATTCTCTATAAAAAATTTAATTTTCCAAATATTTTTATGATTGTAGTCAAATCACTAGACAAAATTCAGCTCTTTTTTTTGATAATAACACTTTTTTGATACAATACTTTTGGTGAAGTATATCCTTTCACAAGTTTTATGAAAAAAACATCATTTTTTTCTTGTTATTTAGCTTTTAAAAACAAAATATAATATAAATGTCGAATTTCTCTTATTTAATATTAGTTTTTACATATAATAAATATAAAAACATAATTAAAGTGTTTTGAAACTTAATATTTTTAAAAAAATCCTCCGAACGTGTTCGGATACCTTAAATCCAATCATTAAAGCGAGAGTTATTAATTGTGTTCTAATTTCTGACTAATTCTAATTAATGTGTGCCAAACACATGATTTTAAAAAAAATTAGTTAAACTTTAAGTTCTTTTTTTTGTTCTCTTGTGATTTCAAAATAATATGAAGCGAGAATTTATACTAGTAATTAGGTCCATGAAGAATGAGAAGGTCACCTTGTCTATTATTGCCATTATTTAGGTTGTTCTTCGAAGTATTTGCTGCCGATTAAAAAAAATCAATTTGCATTTTTATAGAAATTAAAAGCGTCCGTAACATTTTTTTTAATATTTGAAAGCTGTTCCAACACTTCATATATTAGGCTCATAAAAATAAGCAAATTATGAGAATTATTTACGAATTTTTATAATTTTTGTCTCACCAAATTGATTTTTTTTCAAAAAAAGTTAAATTTATTTTAATATTTAAACTATTTTTGCTTTTAAGTTCTAAATTTTTGTTTTTGTTTTTGCAGTATAAACTTATAGTTTAAAGTAGCAATGCGTTCTTATAGTAAATTATAATGAAAGCTTTTGCTTAAAATAAACGGCTCTTGAACTGTGGCTTTTCTTATTTTCCTTGGAGAATCAAAGAACATCTTTAATCCCGTTGCAATACGAGACAATGTTTGCAGAGTTTCCTCTTTTTGTAAATATTTTATTTTTATCACTAACACGTACTGACATTGTAATAAAACATATTTAATTAGAATAATTGTCTGTTGATTCAAGCCCTAGTGGCATAAATTGTGTCACAGCACTTTCATTTTCCATGAGCGGGTGTCAAAGATAAAATCGAAATCTCATTCCCATGAAACTCTCTCCAACATGAGAAAAGTGAAGGGCTTGGCGACACAAAAGAGGCGGGTTCATTTAACTGCAGTGAAAATCGTTATGGACACTGAGTTCTAGTGTTCTTAGCTAATTTCCGCATTTTCAATAGAATCAATTGCTCCGCTTATCTTTTCTCATCTCACAATGTCGTTATTCGGGTATCTTTTAATCAATCAGGAGATCAATCCTTACCCTTTAGGTAAACCGAGACTGAGTTCAACTTTATTGATTTTAAAACGAGTGAAAATTCCTTTTTTTTATATTATTCTCACCCGATCGAAATTTTCAATTTAGTTTTACGTTATACAAAATAAAATAATAAAAAAGTAAAACTGATTTATTTTTTTTAAAAGAAAAGAATGGAAATTGTTAGAAAATATATGAACTATTACAAATTTCGCATGAGTGCATGTAGTGTTTCGCAAAGCTTTTGAAAATTGCTGAATTTCCATTCCTCCCTAATTGGTGGATCTTTTTTTCTTTACTTTAAGTAAAATTAATCGTTATTTGCCAATTTCGTTTTTGTTTTCGGTCCTTCGAATAAAAAAGAAAGAAAAAATAATATAAATGTATTTCTGAAGGTAAAATGTTTTTGCAAGTTTTGACCATAAAGTTACTGAAAGATTCTTTGAGAATTACGGAAAAGCCAAAATTCCCACCCTTCTCAAGTTCATGCATAATTTATTTCTTTATTTTTAGTAAAGTATCATTAACTTTCTTTTCACCTAAATTTTGTTTTAGATTCAACAAAAGGAAAATAAAACGTAAATGTATAATTAGCAGTAATTATGTATAATGTATAGTTAGCAAGGTTTTGAAATTGTATTATTCTACTACGAATTTTTCGCCATTTCTTCGGAGACTAGTTCCGACAGAAAAAGTTGTCGAGAGCTTTTGATTCTGCTACATTTATTTACGTCACACTAGAGCTACACAATATTCTATTGGTGACAATCTGGATAACATCTCCGAAGATGATCCAGCGACAATATACATACGTCACATCCCATTTCACTGGGAGGAAACATTCACACATCATCCACCCACACATCATAATTTTCACCTGCACCAGAGCACGATCTCTCTCCGATCCAGTAACAGCAGAGGTATTGATTTGTTATGGGAAGTTGGAGAACTTTTTGATCGCGACAGATTTAGCGTGCACCAGTCCCCATTTCTTACATGGGGAGTCTTCGGCCGGAGGAGATTGAACTCACGATCTCTCGGTCATGGGCCCAACGCCCTACCAGCCCGGGGAGCTTTAGAAAATTACGGAAAAACATCGCATACCTTATTTGATAGATTTTGATTTTTACTAAAGTTAACTTTATTGATCCTACTCAGAAATTTTTATTTGATTTCAGATCACACTAAAATGAATGAACGAAGAAAAAACTATAATTGATGTGTGTTATGGAAAAGTATATTGTTAGTAGAGATGTTAATTGCTGCAAATTATCCTTAACTTCCTCAGTTGAAAAGTACGGCTGAGAAATTACGAAAAGCGTTGCTGCATTACTTTCGAAAATTACGGAAACCGCTGACACATTACTCGTACTAGTTTGATAAAAACAATGGGAAAAAAACCTGCATGATTTGTACTATCCGCTTAATATTGAAGCCTTTATCTTATTTTAATAAATTAGATAGACTATAATTATTATTATTAAGAACCTAATAAATAATTTTATGTGTGGAGAATGTAATGAAATCAATTATAGATTTATCGAGTTTTTTTTAATCATACCGTTATTTCAAATAACGTTGTTTCACGAAAAGGAATTTTTAAGAGTTTCAAATTTACTTTTAATAATATACAAGTAACTGTTCATATGAAAATGATTCACAATTAATTTTAAAGAAGATAAATTTATAGTGGGTCTAATTTATAAATACACTTAATTATAAAATAACAATAATAATTTTTAATCATGGCATACCAGACATCTATAACTAGAAAACTGTTTTCCTAGTCCTTCTGACTTCAACTAATTTTAAATTTGTGACGAAATTTTTGCAGCTTTTACATTTATCATGAAATCGAAGGTTTTATTTACTCTGAAAAGATTCACCCACACACACACACAGATTTTTTTCTTTGATAATTTATATAATTTTTCCATGTGCAAATCCATTTCGGGCAAATCAGTGGCTAAAATTATTTGCAAAACAAGCAATTTATGTTTCTCTTTTCTATTTCTTCTTAAACAAACATCTATTTTCTAAAACTATTTACGTTCAACTTTTTCAAATTATCCAGTATAATATTACCTTGCGCACTTCCATTTCGGGCCCATCCTTGGTAACTAACAAATCAATGCACAGAATAACAAATCACTTCAGCAGTGCAGTAAGAATGGCACTTTAAAACCCTCTAGTTACACTCAATTTGAGCTTTTGTTTTCATATTTTGTAATCTGGCAATCCTGCTGCGAAAACATTTTTAAATCATTCCTTAAAAATTTCCCGCCCATGTAAGTACATCTGATTTCGCTACTCGCTTTATACTCTGTGTTTTTTACTGTTTTTTCTTTTTCTTTTCTTTTATTTTCTATTTTTACATGTTATTTTTACTTATTGTGTTCTATTTTATTTGTTCTAATTTTTGTAAAAAAATTTTTTGAGTGCTCCTCACACTATTGTATTAATATATTTTGCTTTGGTTTTGACTTTATTGATACAATATCAGAAAGCACTCTTTTTTGCGGATATAATCGTGTGGGCNAGACCCTTGCCACGCTTGCAACTGCTTTACAAGAGCAATGGCTCTCACTTCCTATTGAACTGATAGACCGCATAATTGAAAGCATCACACATCGCTGTTTGTGCTGTATTGCTTCTAGAGGCAATCATATTCCATATTAAAGGTACTTTTTCTATTGCAAACCGATACTTCCAATTTGTTTATTTTATACATGTGCTAATTTCTATACTACTATTAATGTCTGATAATTTCTTTTTATGTTGTTTAATACCTTACTATGTGTTGTATATTGTGGGTAAGTTTCATAAAATTCCATGTGTAATTTCTTGAGTTATCGCGATTTTTGTGAATTTTCCTTAATTTATGATAACCAGTGTATATATATATATATATATATATTTTAATCCTATTACCTAAATATAGTGCCAATATAAATTTCAATAATTAATATCGGAAAAAGAGCTAAGAAATCAACTCGAAGAAATTATTATAAAAAAAATGTTAATTTTCCAAGTGAAATATCAGCTTGTAAAGCATGACCAAGTACAGGAAATCAGAGAAGTCTAAAATAAAAAAAAGAAAATGAAGTAGTTTTTTTGCGCTTTAGGATGTAAAATACATCTGTGCGCTTGTAAATTCAAAGATTCTGAAGCGTTGAAATAGTTTTTTAATAGCTTTCCTCTCTTCTTTCTAAAGTTTACGTGACCGACGCAAAAAGAGTAATCTCTTATTAAAGTTTCAATGCTGGAACGATACAGCTTCTTTTTTTTAAAAGAAGAATTGAAGAACTCAAAAATTCTGTTTTCGCTTTGTGGAAACGAAAACTTGTTTTTCATAAAATTCTTTTTCTCTTATGTTAGCTACAAAAGGTAAAATATATGAATTTTTAATATACGGGTTTATTTTACAAAAAAAGCAATTGTAAATAGAAGGAAAAAATTGTTTTATGATAGTTTGTTTTATTTTGACACCAGAGTCTTAAAGTTTTTAAAAACTTAAGAAAATGAGAGCTCTTATTGCGTACTGGGACAAACTGATTTTCATGAAATATTTTTAATTGTTAAAACTAAGCAGAACTTACGAAACATGATAAATAATACCACAAAAATCTCACTGTATGAGATGAATTCAATGTGAATGTGACCCATTTATGATTTTCTACTATGTTTTCTACACTATATTTCTTTCACCCCTGTCTACACTGTGTTCAGAAAAACACAGTGTGGCTGAACTATATGTAAAGTTACAAGCTATATGCAAGTCAGCCTACGTTGTTAACATATTGTTTTCAGTAAGTACCAGGCTCACCAGCATGCGAACTTGAGTTAGGTGCATTAAAATGTGCAAAGATTTCGCATTGTTTTAAAGATTATGTTAAAATTTAATGAGAAAATTGTCTGTTCGGATATCTTTCATCACATTAAATTTTAAGAGAATTGCATTTTAAGTAGTATATGAAAGTAAATTAATGATGTAGTTCAAGTTTCTAAACGTGCACATATACTCTAAAGAATTAAAGTAAGAAAATTTCATTGCCTTTTAAACTTGATTTCATTGGATGGTTTGAAATAAGATTTTAATTAACTTCAATAGAGATTTCACATTATGGGCCGCATTCGCAACTTTTCAAAATTGGCAGCATCTTAATTGTTTTCCATCTTAAAAACCCTTATAATCTCTCTGTAGAGTTAATCCCAAGAAATCTCTACAACATTTTTTTGTGAGAAAAAAATCTTTATAAATTCTCTATTGCTAGAAAGTGTTACTTTCTTTATTTAAAGCAGACAGATGATTGATATTCTAAATTCAAAATTCTGTGTTGAAATTTATCATGTACGAAGAGTTTTCTAAACATTTAAGTTAATCGATGACATTAAGAATAATTTTCACTTTTGATAAAGTTTAGTTTACAGTAAATAAAACACCTTTATCGCTGGAACTCTGTATTCGCAATTGTACTAATTAAGTACAAAATCTTTTAGTGATGATCATTATCTGCAGAAAGTTTTTAATTTAACAGAGAAGATTGGAAGTCTAATTTGCAACTACGCATTATTTGAGATCAAAATTAGTGACTTACTTACTTACTAAACTAACCATGATGACTTATTAAATATACGTGTTTTATTTTCATTCTTTTAAATTCAAATATTCTTACATGCTTAAAGATGGAAGTAATTAAAAGTCATGCAAAACATTTAAAAAAAGATTTTTAAAATATTTTTTCCCAGTATTTAGCTAATGTCCAAGCAACAACAATATGTTTTATAAGTTGAAAATATTTTTAAAAATCCCAATTTTAAAATGCAGAGTAAGATAAAGTAAATCACTTCAGTTGATTTTCAAATTATACCTAAAATGTTAAACACTTTTTCAGGTTAAAAGAGAATTTGATGTAACAAACATACATAGATTGAAAGGTTTTAAAAACTTTTAACTTCTCAAAAATTAAGATAAAAAGTGTTTATAAGTGTTAAAAGTGTTTATAAGTGTTAAAAAGTGTTAAAAAGTGTTTATAAAAAGAGAAATTTGATTTAAATTATTAACTTACTTATTAAAATAACTATTATTGCTTTCTAAATAACCGTGTTTTATTCTACTTTTTTTTCATTTTTCTAACTTTCAATTGTGTAAGGACTGATAAAACATTAACGTAACATACATAGCATAAAACATTAAAAGAACATTAAAACATAGCATACGACATTAAAAGAAAGATTTTTAAAACAATTTTTTCATAATTAGCAATTGTTATTGTAAAATATTACGTTTTATAAGTTACAATAGAATTTAAAAAAAAAAAGCATTTTTCATAAAGTAGGGTAAGATAATGACTCTGCAGTCACTTTATAAATCATACTCAACATATTAAACACTCTTTCAGGTTAAAATAGAATTCGTTGTGCCAAACAAATAACGCTAGAAAGGTTTTAAAAGCGTTTTATCTCTCAAGAATTAATATAAAAAGTATCGCCTATTAACTTCAAAACGAGAAAATTTGGGTAAATTAATAAAATCTAATCTCCAATGAAATAAAGCTATTCTATGGTTTATGCGCTAATAATATGACAGAACAGAATCGAGACTAAATTATTTTTATTCTTTTAAATCCTTAAGAAAAGGTATAATAACTATCCTAATATATTGATTTTTTAAACAATAAAGCTAACTTTTACAAATTTTCACAAACAGTGATTCAAATTTTAGTTCCATGATAACAGCCTATAATTAAAAAAATGCAAATATAAGAAAAACGAAAAAAAAACGCAAAAATTAAAATATTGAGTTATGAAATGCACGAATTCAATGTGCGTTTAGCGGATGACCTAAAAATGACTGAGGTACTTTGAAAATCAATATAAAAAGGAACGTAACGCTATAAAAGCGTATCGCTTTCGTAATATTATAATTGGGAGACTAGATATCAAACAAAATTGCCCATTTAGTTAAACTTCTCCCCAATAGGTGGCCCTGCAGAAGGAAGAAGGATAGGAATGGTACTACAAAAAGATTAATATCTGCTGTTTTAACTTGCAAACAATTATTAAAATCCTTCACAAGCGCTGACATGGCGAAACTAGATGACACAAAATAACTAACTGAAATACCTACTGGGTATGTCACTGATTCGATTTCGTTGTAGCTCTCGTCTTCATACAGTGCCACCTATTGACGGGATGTTTACTAAATACGCCACTTGGTGGTATGAAATTCTTTAGTTTCCCAAGCATAATGCCGCAAACCATCAATTTTTTTACTGAATTTCAAAATAAAACAGTAATTTTTGGGCCACTCAATACATAAACACTGCCATTCACCAGCAAATCGATACTCATGCACGTCCTTAAAAACGTTTCAATAATTATTAACAAATCTGAATTTATTCTATAATTCAGAATCTGAATTTAAATTTTTTAATTTTCTTAATATTTTTTATAAAATCATTAATTTCTTAATTAATTTTTTATTCAAAAACTAGTTTTTTATTGATGGATTAGAAATTCTTTGATTAAGGTGTACTACTTCATATCTGCTTTGAAAAATTAATTTTGAATTTTCAAAAAGACTTTATTTATAACGCAAAATAAGAATTAAATTATTACTGCAATTTAATCAATATTTTGTTAGCTTTCAATGCAGTGTAGTTAAACAGATACAAAAAAATGTCTTCAACACCAGCAGTGTGTTGAAGATTTATGGGAGAAAGTTTCTTAAGCAAAAAGCCTGATTTAGCATTCTAGAGCTTTTTTCTATACACATTCCGTAGTTGCTTTCTGGAAATATTAGGTTGTATAAACACTCGAAGCAGCAAACAAAGGATTCCAATTGAAATCTGTTATTTCGAACCAATCGGTGGAATAATTCCAAAACTTGGAACCATTCCAAATGCGATCAGCTTCATTTCCTTTTAGTTTTGAAACAAAAGGTGGACCCCAAAAATTAATCAAGCAAAGAAATGCTACCGACTTTTTTTGCTGCAAACAAAGGAGTTTAGTTATAAAGGGAGCTTTTTCTTGCTGTCAAACTACTTTGTGTAAGACCCTGGAAGGTGTTTGACAAATGCGGAAAACCTAATTATCTGTGTTGGAACTGGGAATCTTGCGAGCAAGCAACCTTTATTTTTTCTTCTCATTTGTTTGATTTTTAATTTCGCAATTAGCTGTAGTGTTAAGAGCGGCCCTTTTAGAAGTGGTCAAACGAAGTATGTTTATTCAAAGTTAGTAGAATATTAGTGAACTTTCTCGAACTATTCAAAGTGAACAGTAAAGTTTTGTGAAGTAAATATTTTAATTTAAATGTTTGTTTGGTGATAATGTGAAGCACTTCAGTTTGTATTGATTCATCTTGGCATGTTAACTATTGTATACGTGTATTTTTAAAGCTCTTTTGAGAAGTAAAAAAAATTGCAGTTTGAGTGTAAACTCAAAGCAAAACTTTAAATTTAAACTTTACTCCTTAATGAAGTAAATTATTTCCATTTTAGAAATGACAAATTTGTAGCTTAAGTATTTAAAAAAATATTAAAGATTAAAAATGATCAATTTCGCGTTTTCCCCTTCTTTTTAAGAATCTCGAAAAGCAAAGAATATATCTTAACTTATTATTGAGAGAAAAAAATATTGTCAAAACTACAAGAATATGAGAAAATTTAGCATATTTTGTGACTCTATGGCAACACCAAAAAGTTCGGTAATTTTTACCGTAGCTCATTGGTACTCATTGGACTTTTGGTTCATTGGACTTTTAGTTGAATTTTAAAGAAAAATTTAGTTTATTATCGTGCTGTTTGGTAGCAAATAGGGTGATATTTGGTAATTTTTTTAAAGAGTTGGTTATTTCCCCAAATTAGTTGGGAATTTTACCCAGAAAAGTGGTAATTTTTCTAAAAGAGTTGGTAATTTCACCAGAAATATTGGTAATTTTAATAGTAGCAGTAAATTTTGAGATGCGGCAAAGAGATTCTGTTTTAAAAATTTTATTTTATTTTGTAAGCTATTGCTAACTTTTCTTTTCGTTCATTGGTTGTTTTCATTTCTATGCTAGCTATAAGCTTGCATAGAAATGCAATAGCAAATGAAATAGTATGTATGCTAATAAAATGCAATAGAAATGAAATAGCATATTTACAACTATAAAAAATGCTCATTTATAAACATGCAAATGTTTCAACTAGGCTGAACTAAATTACTATAGTAAAAATTATGTACATGCTGCACCAACATCCTATAATTGAAGCACGGATTATATATATTTTTTATTCTTACAGTTACCCATATATTTTTTTTATTCTTACTCATACATAGATTAGGCGTGGCACCCAGATGGTTTTTTAATATACCGATATTTTCATACCTTATTATTAAACAACGAGAAATTCGAATCACCGCCTTTTTGAGTAATAAATTTTTGACGCGTTCGATTTGCGTTAAATCCATGCTGCGTTTCTTTTTTCTTTTTTTTTTTTGGCAGTTAATGCTGTTGATTTTTAAATTCCCTATTTTATTATGATACGCTAAATTGAAATCACTCACACGAGTATTCATGATTTGTCTCGATAATTCTGAGATTTTATAATAAATTATTTTGCAGTTATCACTATTTTTGCAGATTTTTTTAAAAAATAGATATTTTTAATATAATATTATTTATTATAAAGCGTGATTCTCGAATCGCACATTCAATTAACCCCTTTTTGGAGCATTTTGTTTGTGATATTTCATTGTAAATGCGCCTGGTTTAATCATTAATCCTTTTTTAGTTATTGCTGCAGATTTCAGTTTTGAAGTGATAATTTTTTTTGAAGTGATAATACTACTAAGGGTAAGAAAAGGAGTAATATGTAAGTTTTTTTCAATATATGAATTTTTTTATTTACGCATTAAAACGACTCTTCTTTGTTATCTCTTCTTTGCAAAAAGCGATAAAAAATAAAGTACTTAAAAAACTTAAGCGCGAAAAAAAGTTTCAGATAATTTCCTCTTCCAGAAATCACATGTCTGATATATGCAGGCTTGTTTACACCTTAACGAATTTCGGCTTCTGAGCCCTTGTTAAGTCGAAGAATAGATAGCACGCGATGGAGTAGGGTATTACAAATATACAGCCAGGAATAAGGAGGGATTCGAATCCACTTCACTACAATAGATGCATTTTCGTAATGATCTTCTCTAACTTGTGCTATCTGTTTTTCAACTTGGAAGGAACTTATAATAAATCAAACTTCATAATAAGTGTATATATAGGTAATAAGTATGTATGCGTAACAATCCATATATAAATAACTATTCGCTTAGTAATGTTTTTTCTTTTAATTATTCCTTTTTACAGGAGCTTTTCTGACTATGCAGCATAGTATTTTCGCCAAACGCTATTTAAAATAAAGGAAGCGGGCTCTAATCCCACAATAATCTTAGATGAGTAACAATAAATAAATAAATTTAGTTTACAGGTTTGTATTTTCACCAAATGCTATTTAAAATAAAAGAAGCGGGCTCTAATCCCACAATAACCTTAGATGAGTAACAATAAATAAATAAATTTAGTTTGCAGGTTTGTATTTTCACCAAATGCTATTTAAAATAAAGGAAGCGGGCTCCAATCCCACAATATACTTAGATGAGTAACAATAAATAAATAAATTTAGCTTGCAGGTTTGTATTTTCACCAAATGCTATTTAAAATAAATGAATCGGGCTCTAATCCCACAATAACCTTAGATGCGTAACTATAAATAAGTAAATTTAGTTTGCAGGTTTGTATACTTCATGAAAAGAATGGCTTGTCTCTTTTTAAATTTCAGGATTGCACAAAGGTGTTGAACTTGCTAGTCAGAGCGTTTGGTGGAAAGACAATACCCCTCTGCAACGGAGACCCCAATAAGTTGTGGTTGTTTCTTTTGCAAAAGATTCGAGGGGCCTTCTTCGCCGTTTCTCATCGCTGTTCCGCTAACCATTCAGAAGCATAAATATGGTGGTATCCGCTAACCTATAACACTCGATGTATTTTTTTACCCATTTTCTCTGAGATCTGTTTTTCAAATTGAAGAGCGACAAGACATTATTTTTCAGAAACACATGAGCCTGCATGTGTATTGAAACCAAATTTATTGATTTATTTTTGCACATCCAGAGTTAAGGTGAGATTTGAATCCGCTTCCTCAACCTAAACCATTTTTTGTATTTACTATAAAATCCACTTAAGGATGTGAATAAATAAACAAATTCCACTACCCCTATAAAAAATGGATAAAACAGACACCAAATCATAAAATATCTGAACTTAGTATTTTTAAAACACTTTAAATAAACATTTGAAGCCATCCTTCTAGTTCTACTTCTTCTTCTTCTTCATAAGCGCAACAGCCTTTCACAGGCCAAGGCTGACTCGCAGATTTTCCTCCATCTGGCCCTGTCCGGTGCGACGGCCCGCCATCGGTTGACTCCCAATAGCTTGAGGTCCGCCATCCTTCTAGTTCTTTTTTTTTTCAGTGTCAAACCAGAGAAATATATTAGAAAAAGAAATACGTTATTTATAATAACGAGAACAATATAATAACGAGAACAGAACAGTAAATAAATGCGTTATTTATTGTTCTGACACAGACTTCAAACGATATACTTAAACAATTCTAAAAGAACTTGAAAGAAATTTGTTTCGAGTGTTGTAAGTGATTGAAAGCTCTAAATAGTTACATTTCATCCAAAGCGACTTCTAAACTAAAGATAGTTTTACTTTATGTAATAACAACGCTGACGTCTGGTAGTAGAAATCAAACATTTTTCTCAGGTGAATGGTGAAGAAACATAAGAAATTTCGTTGTCTTCAAAAGTTATTGCACTTTTAAGTACGCGGATAAAAGAATATGAAGAAATTACCTTTCTTGTATGATAATGAAAGTTTTGGTAAATTCTGGTTTTAAAAAACCAAAATATACGGTATTTAAAATTATCATTAAGTAGTTTTTCCATTCATACGGTCACTGTAAATTTTAATTTTCAAAATTATGTTTCGCATTACCACGCATTTAGTGATAAAGGCAAATTTGAAAAGAAAATTTAACCGAATAAATCGTTTTTATGCTATACTCTGAGGAAGGTAACAAAATTAAATTACTAAAATTTACCATATTTGCCGAATTATATTGTCATATTAAAAAACAATATTTTATTTTTAATTTTACCAAAATCATTACCAAAGCACTAAGGCGGTAAAAATTACCGAGCCTTTAATTGTCCTCATTAAGCCAGAAACACGGTAAATTTTACCCTATTCTGGTAGTTGTGAACATACTGTTTTTCTCACTGTATGCTTTCGCTATGACACTTCTTCATTATAAACATGATTTTATCGATTTCAACTGGGACACATTCATAACATTGAAAAGTGAAGTTATGATCTATTGTTGGTCGTTGCACTCCGTAAAGGTTATCGTAAAAAGCTAGTCGTTTAGTGATGAATTAAATATGAACTAGTGAAAAAAGAAATTTTGAATGATATAAGTATGACTTTTATCATTCTAAATAGCGTATCTAAAATCATAATAATAAATATATCTATAACAAACTTTATGTTTTACTATAAACATGTTCAAAAATAAACTATAGAAATTTTTCAATTTTTTATAATTGCATTTCTGGGGTCGAAACATGAATGAAGTTATGAATGAAGTGTAAATTAAAAGTAAATAAAAAATACCAAAACATTTAAGTGAAAACTGAATTTTTATTTTATTTCAAATATTTTACTTATCAATTTAGTAATTTTTTGTTTTTATTTCATAAAAGCCTAAGAAGTGATTTGTTAAACTGTTTCAAAAATTAATGCTATACACTATTGAAGTTTAGTAAAACCGTAATTAATTCCCTGCATTTAAAAGTGAATTATAAAATGCTATATTAAATTTTCTTTCATCTAAATTATTTTTCAAAATGAGCATTTTTAATGCTTAGCCGAATGACAAAAAAATTTTTTTCAGCGAAAGGTAAATTAAGATACCGACGATAATGTTTTGAAACAATTTTCCGTTCAAAAGTATTTTTAAGAGTAACAAATAATTTAATGAAGTAATTTAATTTGTAATTTCAAGCTGTGATAAACATTTAGCAATTTTTAAACTTTAATTAATTACTGAAAATATTCAATGCACCGAAAGTTTTTTCAAAACAATATAAATTCTTAAGCTGCATACCGAGAAAGCTACATTCCATTCTAAAATTTGAAATATATATGAAATAAAACATTAAGCCTTAGAATAATTAAATTATCTGTTTATTTATTTCGCTTCATAAAAAAATCACTTTATATAGTATATATATATACTGGTACCTTGTTAAAAATATAAAATAAAAATTAAATGACATTTATTTTATGTTCCGGTTGCATTTTCTTATTTGATAAGTAAGAAGAGTGCAAGAATTTCTAAATCCAATGAATTAAGAAAGAAAACTAGTCCTCTTTCAGTATCAATTTTATTCCCATACTGTTAATGTGGCTATAATGAAATATTTTATATATATATATATATTTTATAAATATATATTAATAATCAAAGTATATGTGTACTTTAATCACGGTACCTGCTTAACTCAAGAAAGACAGTGTGGACAATTAAGAAGAAAATCATGCATATAAATCAAAATATGTGCAACATGCTTGTCAATAATCACTTTATCAATGCAACCACTGTACATGCATATCAATATTTATTTTTTGACTTCTGGCACACTATTAAAATTTCCATTCTTAAATTATGGTAAAATAACCGAACAGCAGTCCTTGCATCCAATTAACCGTAATATTTACGATGGATAACATTTTACGGTTTTGAAAACGTTTTCCTAAGTTGTATGGTTAAGAAATCCAAAGACCATTAACACAAACTATACGGTTTTTTAACCATTTACAAATAAATAACATGGTTTCATAACCGTCAAAAGTAAATATATATATATATATATATATATATATATATATATATATATATATATATATATATATATATATATATATATATATATATATATATATATATATATATATATATATATATATATATATATATATATATATATATATATATATATATATATATATATATATATATATATATATATATATATATATATATATATATATATATATATATATNTATATATATATATATACTTTGCACAATAAAAACCAAAATCATTTTTTAAGTACATAAATACAATTATCTTTTTTTTTGCAATTTCCTTTTGTAAACATAAATAGACACTCATCGTAGCGTTAAATTACATATTATTCATTTCATTAGCTTCAGATACACAACCTGATTACGTTTATTTCAAATAAATAAATATTCGTCTTAAGAAAAAGTACATTCTGTTATTGATTCGACCAAGAAAAATATCTAACAAGGTCTCAATACCAGAAAAAAGCATGCCAGCTTGTTTAGGCAGTATAGTGACTTCTTTCTAATAAGCTGTGCATCTTAAATTTATGCAAATTGACAAAAAACCTCTTCCTCGGTTGGCAAAGAGTGGGCAGAAAAAAAATGTCAGCAGCCAATTTATAGGGAAATATATTTCTTATTTTTTTTATATATTTTACATTTGCATAACGTGCTTTTTTTGTTACTTCACTAATAAAAATTTCATTAAGTTAAACCCACCTCATTTGCTTTGATTTATTAAGAAAATAAACTTAATTTATGCTTTTGTTTCTTTCTAAATAAGCCTATAAATAACTCTTATTAATCCCATCTCTTTTTTTGCACTATTTTTTTTATATTTCTTAAAATTTACTTTAAAATAGGTTTTTTTCTTTATTATTAATTAATCATTTCTTGTTATTAAGTTTTTTCTTATTAAATTAAGTTATTGTTTGTTTAGCACTTATTGTTTGTTTATATTTACTTAACTACAAAAATTTTATAGGGATTAAAATTAAAATGCTTATCATATTATGCGTTATTTATCACATATTATCATTACGTCATGACTAAATAATAAAGCAATAGTTATTTCTTTATTTTTGTCCCCGTTTTTGCGTTAACTAATAATTATTTTGAATGAAGAGTTTTTCCTGCTAAAATTAAGTGTAAGTTCTTTTTAGTGTGCACTGTCACAAATTTTTTAATTATTTTCAAAAAATAAAATAAATTAAACCTAGCATGCATATCGGAACTATTTTTATTTATCATACATAATGACTTAAAGCGAAAATAATTGTAATTTTTGTAATAATCAAACCAACTGTTTTGATGTTTTCGTTTCATTTAAAAAAACGTCAAAAGTCAAAATGACAAGCGTCAAAAGTATAAATTTATTTTGGTGTGGGGAATGAGGATAGTTTCTTTTAAATAAATTAATCGAGGCGAAAATTAATTTGAAGATACAAATGATTTATACATAAACGAAGTAAAGCAATCATTTCAAATTCAATGAAAAAAGAACCTAAGTTATGAGAGATAGCTTATGAAATGTGCCAGCATAGTTAATATTAAAGTCCATTTTATTTTTTGTAGAGAAATAAGCAGTTATTTTAAAACAAATTTTTCATTTCAGGTTTTTATAGATCAATTTAGTAAATGAAATATTGCTTCTATCGTTCATTTTATTATTTTGTTTTTGAGAATTACGCAGTTTTTTCAATACATATTTTGTTTTCTAAAAGAAGATAGTCATGGAAGATAGTTAAGATAATCATGTATCAAGTTAGCAAACTCATTGTTTTAATTTAGTTATCCAATATGATATTTTTTAAATTAACTACTGAGACATCATATGCATATTAGTTAATACTTTATATAATTTTGCATTTCAGCTTTAAAGCGATTAAAAGCTTTAAAATGATGTTTTCAACGCATTCTTAAAATTTTTTTTTCCTTTGCTGGTAGTGGTAAACTCAAAAAGACCCAACATTCAGAATTGAAGAAAGAACACCAGATTTTAATTTTACAATACCTTGTTAATTTGATAACTTGAAAAATACTTCCCTAAATTTGCATGAAAATTTTCTGTTCCGAAATTTGTCGGAGAACTCTCATTTCAAATGCGAAGTGAAAGAAGACGAGAGGTCACTAGTCCCAATGTGTCTAAAATGCTGTAAAAATAACTCTATTTTGAGAAGCATTTTGATGTTTGTGAATGAAAATAGTCATGAATGAAAATATAAATGAAAATTTTTATTTGTTGGAGCGAGGACATTATAGTGATGATATAAAAGTCAAAACCACATGGTATTTTAGAGGATTGGCATTCTTCGTCATCTGTTTTGTAACTGTAACCGACATTGTACTTAAGCTGCATTTACACGAGCCCCGACATCAGTCTCGTGACGTCACAAGACGAACGAGAAGCCAATTTTTCACCTCGTAGGTCTTTCAAGAGGGTACTGCAAGGTAAAGACGACTTCAAGTCAGCTCGGAATTCAAGAGCTTGATAATTAGTTCTTTGCGTCATGTGCTTATTTTTTGCAATTCCTTGCAAGGTTATCTTAGTATCAGGAATGGTGCACATTTGACAAGCTTTTTTGCTTATGCAAATAAAGAAACATAATAAATAAATGGCCATATTAGAAACCTGTCCTTAAATGGAATCTTAATTTATCATAAGACAGAATATACTAACATAAACAAATTATTTGAGACATAAAGTGTACTTTTTATACTGTCCATTTAATAATATTATTTTGACTCTAACAATTAATGTTATTTATTTTCTCTTTGCAGGTTAAAAGATATCGCAAAAATGAAATAAAGTCTGCATTTTCAGAGGAAATAACATTTCCAAATATATATTATTTAATAAGTGTTTTCATCAAGTACCAAAATTGTCAACGAAAAAAAAAATGAATAAAAAATCAAACATCATGACTACTGATGAAAAAAGAAAAATATTCCTTTCTTCAAAGTTAAGCTAAAAACTCTATTCTTTGTGAAATAGCATAAAAAAATTTTATTAATTTTAGAGCTTGCAAACACTAATGAAGTTTTTAATAATTAATGATAGAATGAGAGTAAATGAGAATGCCGTTACTACTGCTATTAAGGACACAGTTGGAAACGGAAATGTTGATAAAAAGGAAAAATAAAAGGATTAGAAATCATGAAGTATTCATTTTTAATCCTTTTGCGAAAGCATATCCCTTTACCAAGAGCTCTCAACTGGAAAACTTAGCTCCAAAGCTTTAATCACAACTTTTTTAACTCCATTTTTATATTATAATTATTAAATAAGCTTGATTGTCTGCTTTATTATGATGGTTAAAAAAACTCACGTTTGTTTACTTTAAACTCATTGTAGTAAACAGTTATTATCATTATCAAGTGACAATTGTAAATGATTTGTTTGTTGTAATACGAAGTAGTGGCTGCATTTTTCAGACTATTTCTATCTGTTTATTCCGTCCCTAATTAAAGGCGTCAACACTACTCACAGCTGAGCTTTTAAACACTGATAATAATTAGACAAAAAAAAGATTCTACGCTTTATATCTAAAAAAGCGATAAAATATATATATAGATAATATAGATATTTTGAGATTTCACTGCACATTACGAGAATACCATTCTATTTGACATATCTGAAAATATGAAACAAGCATATCTTTAAAAGGAACCATATCAAACAATATTAGAACAGCTAACGACAATTACTTACTGACTCCAGAATTTATAGACTATCATAGGCATCGAGTACATCTCTTAACCATAACTACACTTTTGTTTAAAAACCATCATACAAGCCCAAATCTAGAAAATAGCAGGATCTTACTTCAATGTAGATGAAATGTTGGTGTCAAAGCACAAAACATCAAGGCATCTGTTGAAGTTGATGGTGCTACATTTCCATTTACAAATAAAGAGCTAATTCATATTGAATTCTGTAATAAATTATATAATTAGCCAGTCAAGAACCATGAAGCCTTTAGATGTCAAGAAACGTTCATCAACTATCGTAACTGGATTCATTGTATTCTGCTAAGTACCATGTACCAACCCACTCGGACCATAATAGATTGTGACAACCGGGTGGTGCTTAACATCGGTGGAATACGTTTCGAGACGTACAAAGCCACCCTCAAGAAAATTCCAGCTACTCGTTTATCCAGATTGACTGAAGCTCTCGCCAACTATGATCCAGTTCTTAATGAGTACTTCTTTGATAGGCACCCGGGTGTCTTTGCCCAGATTCTAAACTATTATCGTACTGGAAAGCTACACTATCCAACCAACGTGTGTGGGCCACTCTTTGAAGAGGAGCTTGAGTTTTGGGGACTCGACGCCAACCAGGTAAGATACATACTTTTAAGAAATCATGATCTTTAAATTTAATAAAATGCCATTTCAGCCCAGTGGTAAAAGAATCGGACTCCGGTCCAGAGAACCTCGACTCTGCTAAGATCCCCCGAGCATGTGATATGCGTACTTGAAAATCGATAAGTCCTGTGTTCGATTGTTGAGTAGTACAAGAGGTACAGGGATCTAAGGAAAATTTCCTTCCCCTTCAGATCTATGTCTAAACTAAGAGGTCTCACTAATTCGGGGTGCTGCCATCTATCGGTAGGTTTCTGAGTCAAGATATACATTTATCCTTGCTGTGCCTTCTTATCAACACGAAAGTCTCACCTTCCTGACTTAATTCGCAAAATGCTAATATCTGGCGAGATTGGCTTGTCCAAGTGTCATTAGAAAGAACAAAGTTTGTAAATAATATACCTTGGTTTCTAATATGGTCATTTGATTCACTCTCTGTTGAGTCGTGGCTGCAAAGTTGAAGAACAAAGGGAATTTAATACTAAACCCAAACCATATGTCAAATATAGGGTTAATTCTTGACAGTTTTGCTCTTGAGAGACATTTGACATGCGGTAAAAGACTGGGTAATGTGGTTGGTAATGTTGGTATTGATGGGCTGTAATTTTCTTCATTCGCATAGAAGTATTAACCTCTTCACTTGACCAATGATAAGCTTACTCTTTTCACATTGCTCTTTCCGCAGTACGATGTGAGATTATCTTAGTCTGAGAATTGATTTTCATCTATTCTTCCGTCTGTAAAGTTTGGTAGCAAACACAGAAGAATAATGGTGAGGATTTTGAAGGAGAACCGTTGAAATAATGTTCACAATAAAGAAGAGTGAGTTCTCATTTACCTGTAGTAGAGACCAAAGCTTTGAAATATAAACAAATTAAATTTCATCCTGATTATCTTTAATACACAATACTACAATAATAAAATACTAAATTATATATTTTTGCCCTCTGTGGAAACCGAAACCATAAATAAAATTCTGAAAAGCATCCTTTTATAATTTTATCATATTGCACATCCTATAAGCTTAAAGCATTACTTTTGAAATAATTTAATGTCAATTCCTTAGTGAAGTGCTTCAGTTTTGTTCCCACATCTGTAAAGTGCATAAGTGAGAATTAGGTTTAAAACTGAACCTAATATTTTTTAATGCTTACTACGCATTCTGACAAAGTTCAAAATTAAGTCAGCCTATAAGAAAGTGAAAGTTAAGTGTCGAAAAAAAAGAAAGTCTCTCTCTTTCGTATTTTTCATCTTCCCTTTTCTTAATTTTGAGATTATAATACTGCTCCTATGTAGCAAATACTTGAAATAGTTTGAACTACTGAAATGTATAGATTTGTAACATAAAAAGTTGACTCTTTTCTTAATTATCGTCCTTACAAAATTTTAATTCTTCATTGTAACGATCCTTTTTGTTTGTAAATTTGCTTGTTTATTTGTAAAATTGCTTGTAATTTTAAAATTTATTTCTCAATTTGCTTGTTTTATTTCCATTTGAATTAGTCGTATTGATCACTCACGTTGCCATCTTGAAGTTGATCAAGTTACTTACACCAAAAGTTGTTAATTATGTTTATAATTTTGCCATTTAATAAGCAAAATTTTTATTGAAGTAAATTTGCTTCGAATTTTGCATTTCTTTGTTCCTAAACCATATCACGAAGAAATATTGAAAATTTTAACGATAGTCTGGTTTCATCAAATTCTGTTACTAAGCTTCTTTAATTAAAAAATTCCTTGCTTACAATTATTTCAATCTAAATATATGTATATTTCCTTTTTTTTTTCTTCAAATTTATACTATTTCATCACATTTTGAACAAAAACAGCTTACATCCAAAGTGCCCTCGGCGATTTATTTTCGCTAAAACTAACCCTTTACTCCCTTTCAAACATAAATCACTTTGTTTAGATTAATATCAGAGGAGAAGGAGTTTCTTGATGAAAAAACAAAAAACAAAACAGGAAAAAAAATGGATATCTTCTTTTCTTTTTTCGACAGTCCTACTTTCCAACTTTGTTTGGAATTTCTTTATAGGCTTCCTCATTTCCTCGTAAAACAGTCAAAGTTGTCCAAACCTGAGACATTTAAACTTAATTACAGACTTCTTTTGAAGATCTATTCTTTTATATATCAAGTATTTTTAGAGAAAGTTCTTTGTTTTGTACCTTTGATATTTCTATGCTCACATTCACTGAAGAACCGAATGTCGGAAAAATCGAACGTGTTTAAATTTGACTTTGCTGTTTCTCAGAGTTCTTTTATCTTTTTTGCGACATTTATATTATTTGGGAAAATCTTAGCACCTTAAATTATATGATTAGTTTTTATTTTTATTTTATGTTTTATAATTAAGAAATTGATTCTACAAATTATTAACTAATTGACAAATATCTAGTTTATGGGAAACTATTAAGGAAACACTCTTACATCAATACTGAATTAATATAAAGTTCCATTTGTGAAAACTATAGAGACCAAAGAGTTGTTTTCACTTATAAAAGTTTTTCGCAAAAATGCATGTCAGGCGAATTATAGTGTCATCAGATATAAATTAGTCGAATTACCAATGAAATAATTGCTACTCTGGTTGTCTTATGCCACTGACAATACTGAAAAGCCTATTTCAAGGCAGATTTTCCAGTGACGCCATCTAGGGCACAAATTCAGCATTCCTCAGGCACATACGTCACGGCCCGTTTTACCGAGGAGGGGTATTCACACATTGTATTTTTAACCCATCACTCTCCGATCCAGTACCCCCAGAGGTATTAATTTTTTGTGGGAACTTGGAAGACCTTAAAACCCCGACGGATTTAGCTTGTACCAGTTACCATTTTGTATATGGGAAGGCTTCGGTCAGAGGGAATCGAACTCACAACCTCTTGGAGAGGGACTTAACGCCTATAAACCAGGCTATCCCTGCTCTAATTAAAAAACTAAAAATGTGATTCAGTGCGATTCGATAATAGAAAAAGGCAATTAAAAACATATTAATTTATTAAGACACATCTTTGGGTCCATCCAAAACATTTACCAACCTCTTCAAACGTAACCTTTTAATTGGGTTTAGGAAAAAAAAAGGTCTTTTCAAAAAACACATCTAATAAAAGAAGCAAAGTATCGAAATGTTCTAACAAATTCGATTTATATTGAATATAGTTATGAGGAATTTTGGAATAATATATCTGAATAACTAATAAGGTGACTAGATTTGTTGAGTGACACCTATCTAAGATTAAGTAACAGATAAATGTAACGTATTACAAATTATAACCGACCAAACATTGAAACTCAAAGCATTTGAAGGAAGCATATTTTAAACTGAGACATCCTAATGAAAAAAAATTAACAATAGATCATCAATACAAGAAGCAGCTATCAATTTTCACCAATAACCTAATAGTAACCTAATATTAATAATCAACACAAAGCTAATAATTTCTGAAGATATTGTGCGAATTAAGTATTAATTCAATAGGTTTCGAAGTAAACTCTTGTAGTAGTAACTGTTTTTGTGTTCAGCTGTAAAATTTCAGAATTAACTTTTAAAGTCCTCTTTAAAAATATTATTTCTTAAGCTTTGGTCATTAGCATAAAATAAATTCTTCTTATTTCGGAATTTCTGAAAAGGAATGATTTTACATACTCTTTAGACAAATTTTTTGCAGATTCTTCTGGTTTTCGAAGCTAAAAAACTTTCTAAAGGATCAAGATACAAGAATATGGAAGACTCAGAGAAAAATATCAGAATTATACGGCATTCCTAAAGAGCATTTTAAAAATTTGTTTTTGAAATTTTTAAAGGAAAGCCGATTTTAAAAAATTCAATTTTTCAGGATCTATTCGACCGATTTCACTAAAATTTTGTACTTTGCCGTGTAAAATTATGTTCTGTAAAATGATATATAAAATTGAAAACCATACAATTCAAAATTTTTCTGACTATTATTATATAAAATAATAAAACGTGTAAATATTTACGAATAGTTATTTTTCGCATGAAATTATATTTAAATAAATAAATGCTATAATTGGGAGTTAAAAGTTTCCATTCGCTTAAAAAGCTCTGGGAATACGGTAAAATACTCAAAAAATCAAACTAACATTAAAATCTTCAGAATTTGAATCGCTCTCCAGATCAAACTATTGGAGCCGTATTTCTCAGATTGCTGCTACCCCTTATATTTTGGGAATTAGAAATCCGAATACGTTGGAAAAAAGGTATGTTTATTCAGAGAAAGTACATTGTCTTTGATTTCGTAACTTAAAATAATGTCTGCACTAATAGCATATTTGAGGTCATCCCATCGAATTATTAAGAATGTGTCTTAGAACGCGAAGATCCGATCATTAGATCAAAAGTTATTCCGGATAATCTGTTTGTTATTTTGAGCACTGTATATTAAAAAAACTGAAGGCTATTTTAAAAGGCATTGAATAAGTATGTAACTCACATTTTATAATACGCAGTTATTATGTAGTTATTTTTCTTAAAATTAATACTCACACCTTGTGCGATAATAATTATACAGGGGTTGGACGACGTGGGGACAGTATGGGATTTAAAGAAATAATATTTTTCACTATTCAATGGATCTGGAAATTTTTTTCTGTTAGAATTATCAGGATATTCTTAAACATTATGATAAATTTTTTTAAGTATTATTATTTAAAATGACACAAAACTTACTCCAACTCTACATCAATCAAAAGATCGTTTTTAAATGACAATGATTGTAAAATATTGGTTTTATTAAAAAACAGTAATCGTTTAATTACTCAGTTTTCAAGATAAATATGCAAATAAGGCACAGTATGCATATCAATGTAACTAAGTGATTAGTAGTTTTTACAAGTGAAAATATCATAAGTAGTAAAGGAAACCAAGATTTTTCTCAGCATAATTAGGACATTTTTTACATCGATACAAATTCCAAATTGAAGCTGTTGTTGATATTGGAATAATGATTATGGTCCTTTAAGACATGTTGAAGTAAACTTTTCTTCGTCTGGCTATACTGAGAAAAAATGCTATTTTTATTAAACTGACATATTTAAGAATGATTTTCAAGCAAAAAAACAATTTCAACTTTTTTTTTTTTTTTGAAAATGCAAGATTTTTTTTATTGATTTTTAATTCTTGATTTAAATTGATTTTTAAATCTTGCATAAAAATGAAATACAGCACCCATTAAATGTTAAATCATAATTTGTATTTCATTTAATTTCAGAAATTTTTTTAAAACGTGCAATCTTAAAAGTTCTTTTTAACATACTATTAATAATTAATAATTGATTATATTATAATCTAATATAATCAATTACAAATTATTTTAGAGTAAGTTAAATAATAAATTTAAACAGAGGAAAATTGAGGTTGCATTTTTACCTATTACGTTATGTCTTAATTTTAAACTTATTAAGATGTATTTATTAATACGATATGCTAGTTAGCAGACATAGAAACAATGATGTTTTTTTACTTCCGGAAATAATAGGTAGAGCCTTGCTGTTGGATGACGTACACCGTTCACAGGGATACGCAATCTACACTAGCAATACTCGACAACTTGGACTTGGATGCTGAGAAACCGAGTGATGAAGAACTGGCGAGGAAATTTGGCGTAGAGGAGCAGTATCTTGCTGGAAAAATGAACTGCTGGCAAAAAATCAAACCAAGGATCTGGCTCTTGTTTGATGAACCTGCATCTTCAATAGCTGCAAAGGTAAATTTTTATTATAATAAAATATCGAAATTCTTTTTGAAACTTCGACTGAATTTAGAAATTTTGCATACTGTTTGGGAATAAAATTTCTCCAGTATCTATTACATGTAATAGTAATTTAATTATGCCAAAATATCGTCATACAATTATACAGCCAAAAATTATCTTAATTTTTTTCCTCTATTTAAAGATCGTTTAAATATTTAATTTTTCTCAGGAATTTCAAACATATCTCAGGAATTTCTTTAGCTATTTTTTACTCTTTCAGAAGAAATCTGTTAAAATGTATGATATATATATATATATATANTATATAAATATATAAATGCATGTTGGTGGATCATTAAATTTTGTATCTTGAATTAAAGATGAAATATTTTCATTTAATGGCATATCTTGCTTCCATGGCAAAAAAGAATTCAATCTTGAAGAGTGCTTCCTAAAGTCATAAAATTGTTCGTTAACTGAAACATGAATATATTAGATAACTCTTCATAGAGAGATTCTTTTTATTTATAAAAATCTCCAATTTTTATGGTTGATGTCCAAAGTTAGAGTAATTATTAGACATAAATGTAAACGAAATATTTTGTGAACTTTATCAACAAAATATAATTAAATGAATTTCAAAAAAATAAAACGAGCGAATTAACTGAAATTCATTTCATCTATAGGTTTATTTTCTGTATTGTTTTCCCCCATATTCTCAGCAAAATATATTAAAATATGTAACTCATGCCAAAATATCTTTTTTTCTACTAAAAATAAAAGTGTTTCAAATACATCTCTTTAAAAAATCGAATATTTGATTCAAGTTTTTAAAATTATATTTTTATTCGATTTGAATTAAGTGCTTGATTATTTATTTATAAAAATTTATTGGATATATAATCAAGATTTTAGAGACTAATTTGAATTTTGATGCTATAATAAGTAGTATTATATTAAACATATTTCCAAAATGTTTTTAAGAGGTAACTAAAAATTAATAGAATAATATTATGTAACAAAACTTTTTGTTCTTGGAATTGCAATTTTGCAGCCGGAAACTTTTCGTATTATAACAAAAAAATTTACAGTGTAGCAATGAGTTAGTTTTTCTCTTCATTGCTTTTACATTTTTAATTCATGGGATTGCAGATTTAACATTGATCCCTTACAAAAAATAAGGTTTTCTTTAGGTTGTTTTCATGTTGACAAGTGTAAAAAAGTCTTCTGAGGCAGAATATGAGGCTATGTTTGCCCCAAAAATAACCTTATAAATAAACCTCAATCATCTTTACCTCATTTAAACCTCATATATAGTTTATGGTTCCGATATAGTTTATCTATTTTAGTTTACAGCTGGTGAAATTCTAATAAAGTGTAGAAAAATTAAACACCAACCTCAAATGCGAAATAAACTACTTCATATACCTTGATCAAAAACTTTAGGAGGTAGTTTTTTTAAGTTTGTTTTTGAAGTCGACTTCAAATAAACCTCAAATTAACCTTGAAACCTCAAAACAGCCTCAAATAAACCTAAATAGCTCTTTAAATTTTTGTAAGGGATGTTATTCTTGACATAAATTTTTTAAGCCGTTTATATTTGCCTAACCATTTTAGATTAGATAATATTATGGTACTACTCCTTCATCATCAGACCTGCAGCATATTCTCTTGTTTTTATTACTTATTATTATATTATACAAAATTAATACATTTTAATATTTTATAATAATGCTTTATATTTTATACTTATTTTAATATTTTATACGTTAATACAATATTTCGTAATTATCTGCCCCTAGCAGTGTTTTTTAATAAATTTAAGTAAAGTAGAAGATAATTTTTAGAAGTTTAACGCAACAAAAAAAAGTTACGCATATACAAATTAAATCTCTTCAGCANGGTCTTAATGAATTTAAATGTATGCCTGCCTTTCTCAGAATTTTCCCAATTGGTTTTCCACCTTGCCATTAAATATTGTTTGATTTCGGTTTTAGCTTGTTTGGGGGTCTTCAGAACCTGGAGATCCACACTGTCAGAACCAATGGCTTCCTTTGCTGCCCTGTCTGCCTCCTCATTGCCCTGGATCCCCACATGTGCTTTTACCCAGTTCAAAATAGTGTTATTATTATATTATACAAAATTTATACATTTTAATATTTTATGATAATGCTTTATATTTTATACTTATTTTAATATTTTATTCGTTAATACAATATTTCGTAATTATCTGCCCCTAACAGTGTTTTATTAATAAATTTAAGTAAAGTAGAAGATAATTTTTAGAAGTTTAACGCAACAAAAAAAAGTTACGCATATACAAATTAAATCACTTCAGCAACAGCCCATTTTGGGCAAATGTGGTGATGGAGGTTAAGGCTCCTTAATTTTTGTGATTAATGGCATGGTTGAAGCAAAGTAGTCAACATTGTGGAAGCAGGTTGGCTTTTATTTCCCATGAAAGCATGTATTCATCAATTTGAAGCTGTTTCCCCTATCACTATGGTCAAAATAAAATCGATCTTCAGTATATTTTCTGGACCGTTTCTTTTTTTTTTAGGAAATTTATTTCTTTTAAATGAATTCATGTTTCATGCATAAATATATTTCAACCTAAATATAAATTAAATGTTAAAAGCAGACTTTTCAGTATAATATTCTTTAATTGAATCCCATGTCATAGAACACAGGATTTTAAAATAAAAATAAATGTTCTGTGATACCTGTTTGAGTAATTTTAGTTAAAACTCCAACAGTAAGTATATTTTTCAGCAGAAATAGATTTAAAACAAGCAGAATATCAAAAATTATTCATTGTAAGTCATACACTTTAAAATGAAAGTATGCTGTTTATTCTTTTTATAAAGAATGTGCTCAAACAAATTTGAAATATCTTTAGAAAAGCAGACTTAATATAGAAAAAGCTTTAATCTCCATTTATGATGGGTTCTTCAAATTCTCTATTTTCAGCTCAATTTAAAATTGTACGTTTTTGTGAAGGGCTAAATATTTTGTATATCTAATTTATTTTGAATTTAAAAGCTTTTATAAGTATGGTATATATTCTTAGAATCTCATTTTCTTATAACTATGCGTTTTTGAATTTCTTTAAGACGTTAAATGGCAAGATGTTAACGTTGATTTATTGAAAGGATAATGCAATACTCTTTCCAACATTTACATAGTTTAGAAATAAATTTAAGTGCCAAGTATTTTGAAATGTGTGCATACTCTCTGAAATAGCGGTCCAACACCAAACTATAAAATAAGCTCTTGAATGGCACTTTAGCATTTGCACGCGTTATTGTGTTTTCGTTCAAATTCAATCATTTTATTTTATTTTATAACCGTAATTGAACAGCTGACCCAATTTTTGATTTTACGACTACTAATGTTCGACTCCGTAGCCTTGTAATTTAGAACCCAAAACAGAAGAAGAGGGAACTCCTAGGTCGAGTATTGGGAAAAACCTGCCTTCACGGAGGACTTTTTTGATGGAACTAACCCGCATTTGCGTTACATGGAGTGGATGACCACGAGAACCTTCCCACGGTTAGCTTGATGGCAAGGAGACTCTAGCTCATGATCCATCTAACACTGAGGATATTTCATGTCAGCACTGTGGTCGGTGCAAAGCGGATGTGAAATTCGTACCGACCAGTCATCGCTGGGGTTCGAACCCGGTTCACCTCATGACAAGTAATAAAATATAAAAATTGATTCAATTTGCATGATAATATGGTTGAATTTGGAACAATATTAAGGTAACAAAATTAATTGCATGATACTGTGATTCTAGACGCTCCGAAAATCGCAAGAGTATATATTTGGACACTGAATTAAAATAGACACCTTAAGCTGCTTTTGCATTTGTAATTAAAACTATAGTTGTCATGAAAGATACGAGAAAATATGTCAAGTTTTAAAAATGTAAAGTAAATACCAGTTCTATAGCAAATATATAATTTAATAGTGCAAAAAATAATAACAAAAACATAATAGCAAAAAAAGTGTTTTTTTAAAGTATTTTCTGACATATACATAGTTTTAACGGAGGGATCATTTTCATCTTATATTTATAAGTAAATCTAATTGGTGCGCATGTACGTTGTGGCCTATGTCATTGGGGCACTTCTCTCTGTATGTGATCAACAGTTATCGGCACGGGCGAATGAGAACCTGATTGGTAACGCACGAAAAACCTACCAATCAAGTTCTTGATTTCTTGCCACGAAAATTGGAGTTACAAGAAACGCATATAGTTAGTTCCTAGAATATTTAAAAATGTGAACTATCGAAATTATTCTGAAAAAGCTGCAGACAGAAAAACGGGCAAAATAGTAAGTAGATGTATATAAATAGATAAATAAAGATAATATTTTTATTACTAATCCCCGTTCCGCCCCCAAAGAGGGCATCCAGGTATAAATAAAAAGATAATATAGACAAAAAAGACGCATAATAGAATAAAGATAATATAGACACATAATAATAAATAAATAAATAAATACCCGATCATTAAAATCGGCTATATTCTTTAAAATTTTGAGTATCATCGTCATACGCAATGGTATCATTTACGTATTATTTCAATATTAAATTATTCAAAGCTTAAATGATTGATATCGGATTGATACTAAGTCACCTTAATTTAAAAGTTTTCAGTCTTCTTTAAAAACAGATGTAAAAAAGATTACGATGATTTCTTTAATCGACTGAGTCCTATCAAGAAATAAATGCTTCTTAGCCCTCCATACTCTATGACGAGATAAATTAGGATCCAGTGAAGAAAAGCAATCTACACAGAGAAAAATATTCTTCACAAATCGCAGTACTTAATAAGTAGATAATGACATTACTGGTAAAAAAATCTAATTTCGTTAATACTATATGGTGTTTAAACTATTTATTTTGTATATCTTTATCTTCGGATGATAGCTGTTTACAGAAAATTCTGGTTTTCAAAATTATAGTTGTAATATTTTCACATATAATAAAAAATAGAAAACTAAAAAGTAAATTTAAAGAAAAAAAAAGGTTTTTATATCACTTTTAAGGTACCAAATTACCAAAAATTAAAACTACCAAATTCGTCCAAATTACACCACAGTCAGTACTAATCAGCGTAGTAAAAATTATCATGTTTTTATGTCAACTTTACCAAAAGATAACCAAACCCCTATGGTAAATTTTACCGTTATTTTCAGGGTTTCCGTAGAGTCAGAAATGCGGCAAATTTTACCATATTCTGGTAGTTTTGAATACGCTTTTTTCTCTGTGTAAAAATGCCCTGCAAATCGTTACATTCAGGTATCATTAGAAAAAAATCTCTCTTCAAATCTCTATCTTTCTTCAGATACTCAAACCATGAGTAAACAAACAAACACTTTCCTATTAGTTGAGAATTCTTTTGTCATAAGAGTTTGATACTCTTTATTAATAAAAGCATGAAATATTAATATCAAAACAATAGTTTATTACGCAAAAGTTTGCAATTAACACAATAGAGTGTAACAGCATAAAATGGGACCTATTTATTTTTACAATATGTTCAGATTTAATTTCATTACTTAAAAAATAAAACTTCTTTTTTAATGTCTATCACAATAAACGTAGTCACGTTTGCTTCCTATTCATTTTAACGATATTTTGAACCAGATAGATATATAGAACCAGACCTTTTTAAGTAAGACTACTGCACAAGCTTGTTCATCGATGTATTAGAGCTATTGGATCATATTAATAACTAGCTTTTATACATGTTAAAATAGAATTTGACGTTGTTAGGCGAAATACAAAAATACCATTACCTATAGCAAATTTACCAAGAACTATCATTTTATCCCATAATAATTATACAATCCAGGCTCTTAAAGAAAAAATGTTGTAAGATTTAAATTATTGATTAATTCAGGATTTTAATGAAAGTTTAGCTGATTTTATAAAGGCAATAAAAAATATATATATATCAAGTCTCGAATTTAATTAGTTCAATTAAAGAAACATTTCTATTATTATGCAAATATTCAACCTAGGTCAGAGTGTTTTCGTCTAGGCAGGCATTTAGTATCACTTCTCATTTTTTAAACTTTAACTATCTAACGCAAGAGCCAAAACAGTATTATCTCTTAATCTTTCAGGAAATATTTACAAACCACTCTAAGGAAGGAAATTAGATTTCTCTAGAGCTTTCATAGCCTGCATATCTAATGCCTCCTTTAATTGAATTAACTCAGCATTCCCTAGGAGCCGTGAAATTCCACAGGACAGTGCGAAATGGTAATCCACTTAATTAGAATCAGTGTAGATCGTGGATCAGAACCGAATTGGATTTGAATAGAAAACAATTAATAAATTGATGGGAGAATATTTTTAGTGAAATATTATGACATTTCTTTCATTAACAAGTTTTGCAAAATAATTGTTCACTGTAAGAAGTTTCGTTCTTAATTTATGGTAAAACAACCGGCAACATTCTGTCTATCCAATTAACCGTAAAGTTTACAGTAAAGAATATAGTTTACCTTTACAATTTTGAAACCGTTTAAAACTAGTATGGTCATAAAACCATGAATACAAAACTATACGGCATCAACTGGCATAGTTTCAAAACCGTAAAAGAGACATTTAACTGAATATTGGATGTAATCTAGCCTCATGGGCTGCTATCTATGCATAAATGGGAGAGAATTATATTATAAGCCAAGGTAAAAAATTGGGGAGAGCAGGATTAATGGAGGAAATATTGTTGTGGCAACACTGAGAATCGAACCCTAGTTCTGTGGACAAATTAGTTGTGTGGTGAGATTGACAGATTAGCCTTCTCGGCTATAATGTGTACCTATTTGCAGGGAACTATCATTAGCTGGGCCTAGTTACTGAGATAAAATTCTGGTTTTCTAACCGTATTCCGTGAAAGCTGTTAAAAAACGGTTTTTCTCACAGTTAATAGTCTGAATGCATTTTTTTATGGTTAATTGTCTGTTTAGATTGGAATTGGTGAAATAACAATTAAATACACTGCTATGTTATGATTTTGACGAAAATGAAATCATAAAACTGAAGTCATCAGAAACTGTTTCTAAACTTCGTCTGACACATAAAATAGTTTTTGTTTATTTTAATTACGTTTTTTCTCTGTTTGATCTCCAAAAAATTACTATATTTGAAAAATGTTTTGCTTTTCCCTTAGTGTCTGTTTATATGGTTTTTTTCTTTCTTGTAGATGAGAATTACAAAAATGTATACAATGATATGGGGAATTGTAACGCTTTGTATAAAATGAAATACAGCTGAAATCGATCAAAATATCACAGAGATAAATTTTTTTAGATATGTTTCTTATTTCTTATGATTTCAACATAAAAAATTAATTATATTTACAAACAAATTTTATGATTTTTAAAAGGTATTGGATGAGTATTTTGTGCTTTAGCATGTCCCAGGTTGTAACGAATTTTAACCCAGGAGCAATCTAACAATGCTTTGCTAAATAATGCTTTGCGATTGTAACCCAAGAGCCATATGGCAACTCTTCACTTGGCGTTTTATTAATTGACGTTAGATCATTTAACCCAGGAAACGAGAGAACTCCTGGATCAAATATTAGGAGTAATTTGCATTCACAAGGGACTATTTTTGATGGAACTAACCCACATTTCCATTTCCTGGAGAGGAAAACCACAAAAAGATTCAAGATCTACGCTTCAAATCCGGTTCACGTCACTGGGAGACAAGTGCACTATCCCCTGAGTCACCACTGCTCTACGTTATATCATTTTATTTTATAACCGTTGTTGAACAGCTGACCCAATTTTGGGACGTTATATCATTTGAGGTTATGTAACTTTAACCCAGGAGCCATCTAACAACGCGTTATTCCCCATTTTATCGAATGAGGCTTATTCTGATAAAGCAAAACCCAACCCCAGTCTTAAGCTTAAAAGTTTTTGATTGGATGAGAAGCAAAACTGTAATAACAGGTAAATAAAATAAACGAAATATGACCTTTGAATACCCACAAATCATGTATTGTATATTTGTCAATTCTCTCTTATGAATATAAAGATGATGTCATCTCAGCAGAAGAACAATATACATGACACATTTATATCAGAATTAAAATTAAATTATTTCTTTAGTAAAAAAGATATAAATTAGATTAAATTATTAAAATAGAAATAAAATTATATTACTTTAACTTACAAGATATTCTGAGAAAGAAATTTTTAAATATATGCTATTTCACAATCCCCCCTTTAAGTTAATTTTTTAATGATGTTTAAAATTCATTCAAATTATGAAACATGAATTAATACTTATTTTTAAAATATACCAACGGTGCAATCGAACTCTAATGAATCATAATCGTAGACACTCAGAGCAGAAAAGGAATTAAATTACTTTTAGCCTTGTTTTGTAGAGATAGATTTAACATTGATATAAAAGGGTTGTTTATGCAAGGTCAGTGCGAACCTCATTGCTCGTAAACCAGCATAGTAAAAGTGAACATTGTTACAAGCTTGAATAGTTTATTCTCTAATCATTTATAAACCTTGTTGGATCTTGTGATAAAGATTGTTGCGAATACTATGAGTCGAGCACTATGAGTCGAATACTCTGAGTCGTGCACACTCTGAAATCTCTCATTTCCTAATAAAATAATATAATGCACAATTCACACATGTTCCTTATTCACATGCGTGTAAATAAGCAAAAATTAACGAAATAACTCATGTACACTAAACATTAAATGCTATTTCACATAATGCTGCATAGCTTGTTCAGTTTTGCAATAATCCAATATACTCTCCAACCAATGTTTTCAAACGAAATTTGAAACATTGCATTTTCTAATAAAACACTCATAACGAAAATTCTATCGCTTATAATCCTTCTTTAATCTTAGCCAAGAATACGAACGCTAAACTTTCGAAATCTTCCAATAATTCCCCTAAGACGCATCACCCATAGCTTTGAGTTTATTTTCATTACCGTTCTTCAAAGTCAATCGCATTTTCTAAGCCATATGATAGGCATTTTAAAACTTTCGAATAATGGGTTTAAGGCTGAAATGTCAGCATTCTTCAAAGGCGAGAGGTGTTCGGTAACGGAATTTCTAGGCACTAAGAGGCAATTAGAGATCGGGAGGATACGAGGTAAAGAATTTCCAGAGAAGAAGCTTTGAGGCACCACGAGATACGGTTCAAACTGTAATAGGTTTACTTTTGGTTGCTTGATTCTCATTGGAGCTAAGGTTCCTAAACGTACACTTTAAAATAAGCAATTAAAATGAACGTGCAACATTATTAACTTAAGAAAGTATCTTTGTTTGGTGAGTCTTCAGTAAATATGAGTTATCTTTTCTCAGTTACAAATATAAGATTCATTTCCTCAGTTGATTGAGGGTAGAGGTAAAAGGAATTCCAATATTGAGAAATATATTTATAAAAGTTAAAATGGGTGAAAAATAAAATGGTTACCTATTTTAAAATACTGTAGAAGAGTAAATTATTTTTTGAATAATTAAAATGATGAATTTTTAATATTTTTAGATGCACTTTAGAACTACATTTTAATTTTCAAATTTTTTTTGACAAGTATCAATTCAACTTAAGATAATGTTTGTATTTTGCAAAAATGTATTATGTTTGTTCATTTACGAAGTAGCTAAAACATGGTTTAATTGATTTTTTTGATTTTTGGTGTAAAAACCCGGCGGGTAAATTTTGTCCCTCTTTAGCTCAGGAGTAATTTTATTTACGTGTGATAAATACAAGCTAAAATTATTTCCTCCAAACGCTTTTAGTCCAAACTTCGTTTTTTATATAGTATGGCTTGAATAGCTTAATTTGTTTGTCTAAATAAATTTGGATGATTAAAGACATCTACAGAGAGAAAAAAATAGGTGTACTCTTTTTCTTAGGACGAAAATTATCATCAGGTAATTTCAGAAGTACAACAAATGCAAGAATTTTATTTGTAAACCTCATAATTCGTATTTTCAGAAGTACAACAAATGCGAGAATTTTATTTTTAAACCTCATAACTCATGTATTATTTTGTGTTTTGATTATCAAAAAGATAAGTTCAAGTTACAGTGATATACTAATGTACAAAAATTATTATTACGAAATGTTAATATTTATCATACACTCCCATTTGAATTTTCATGCAAATTTTAGCATTCACACTATTTTAATACTCTTCGTCTTTTCTAAGAAAATATTCATATCCAGTCTATCAATGATTTAGCCTTTAATTGGTTTTCAACTCTAAACATTTTGGCCAGTATGATTCAATCGGAAAATTTCAAGCAATGTTTTGTGTTTAGTACTTGGAGATGGAAGAAAGAAAGCTTTAGATTGCACATTTTTCGGGCTCGATTATATTAAAGATTAAATTATGTGTTATATGATTTACTAAATTAAAATTTGAAAATATTTTAAATACGAGGTTATAAAATGTAATAAGTAAATCGCACACTCTTTCACTGTTCGAATTTTCATTCTAAAGTTTAGCTAAAATATCCGTCAGCAGTCTGTCCATTGAATTAACTGTAAAGTTTACTGTAAAGTACATTTTTTAATTTTATGGTTTCGAAACCGTTTACGACTAATATGGTTAAAAACTATGAATACGAAACTATGCGGTTTTTTTGACTATTTATTATAATTAACGTGATTTTAAAACCGTAAAAAAGACATTTATTTGGACATTGGAGACAGTTTAGCAGTTTCATGGTGCTTCCATGTATGTGTAAATGAAAAGTACCGTATTCTAATAACTCAAGGTAATAAATTGGGGAGTTCAGGACCCTGAAAAATCTTTATTTGTTGAAAGGAATTGAGAAAATATTGTCAACGCTGGCATTCGAACCCCCGTACTCGCAATTGTTCATTGTTGAATTGCTTATAAATAAGATCTTAACTAATCTTAACTAATGTGAAGATAATTAAATGCAACGCCGTATCGCGCATCGAATTTGTTAAAATTTAATTATTTTTCCTCTCCGTCTTTTGCTTCATTTAAATTTATTATTTGTTTAGGTGTATTATTGTAACCTTGATATATTTTAGTTTTGTGTACCTGACAACTTTTGCGCATACTTGGTTTGTTTTTGTTCTGAATTTCGTGCCTGTCTTTTTGTTGAGAGAAAAATATGTAGTAAAATAATTTAAATCTTTGTGAAAGAATCTTTGTAAAAGTATATAGAATGTTTCACTCAAGAGAATTGATATTTAACGGGCTTGGATTGCTTGAAATATATTAAAAAGAACAATTGCTAACAAAACAAATTCCACGTTTCAACAACCAATCAGGATCGAGATACATGCACTACGTCAATTGTAGGTTTACCATTGAATTCTGCTTCACTGCAGCTCGTTATTACAATATATCATGAATAAGACTAATATAACTTTTAAAATTAACCTATACAGTTTCGAATCAAAATCTTTTATAATAAGTTGCAATTAAATATTTTTCGGCTTATAAATTACGCAATCACCAAGCAATTTAAATAACCATTAATGATCTTGAATAAAAATTATATAAATATTTCTCATTGTCATTCGCTTCTAAACTTAAGTGGTATTTGAGCATTAATAACTTGAATCATTTGAAAGGTCTTCTTTATTCGCTGACAAAGCAGCCAAATATTTGCCAGATGAAAATTGTCTGCCATCTAAGGGCTGATGGTCAAATAATGGCACTAATGTTAAGGTGACGCCAGACGCCTCATGAAAAGACTACTCTCTACATCATTCACGGATATTCAACCTTTTGTTTGAAAGAAAAATAACTTTCATGGACTATTGTGGAAAATAAGGCTATTTTTTTAAATTAAAAAGGTGTTTTTCGAGAATTTATAAAACATTTTATTTCTGTTTTCTTTTATTTTAAATCCACATTACTACACACGTTCAAACTAATTTTAAATCATAATAAGGTTTCATAAAAATAATAATTTCAACATTTGTAATTTTGTTTAGCTAAACATACTTAAAAGAAATTGCAAGTGTATTAAAATAATCGGATATATCTTTAAAATTTACGAAAATATGAGTTGCATAACTGTTTAAGTTATTTCCCACCTAACTAGCAACCATCGTAATCATTATTTAATTATTTATCTCTATATTTAAATTTGCAAGCGAGAATCTGTTAATGCAAAATTTCCTCTACTTTACATGATTTTGAATAACTTATGATAACTAAATGTTCATTATGATAAATTTTTTTAAATAAAATTTACGATTTTATTTTTTTTATTTCCAAATTTACCCCACAATTAGTAAACATCAGTTATCAATACTTTTAAAATCATAAATGAACTGTAAATACTCCCAAACGCAACTTTCACTTAAATTTAAAAAAAAAATTTTTTTTGAACAAGCAGTTTGAATGTGTTTCCACCTTAAATGAAATACCTTAACTAGTTTCTGAACTTAAATAGTTTCCAAAACTTAGGGTCATAGCCTACTTATTTCTTCTAAACATTACCTATTTGCTCGAAAAAGCATATTTAATTGTTTGTTTAAAGTCTCATATGAGTAATAACTTCATTAAAAGTAATTTTAAAATAAACTTTTCAAGGCATTAATTTTAAAAATGAAATATTTACAAAGCTTTTTCATTTAATTTAGAATGTATCATTGAAGTTTAATTTTGCTAACTCGAATCTAACTATAGCATATGAACTTAATTTTATAAAAACAATAACCTGAAGAGAAAAAAAAGCATTATTGTTGAGACGCTTATTTTTTCCCTGAGAAATGAAACAAATATTTCACACGAGATAAAAGTAAAAACTAAAACTTCTTTCTATTAAAAAATGGAATATTTTAATTAAAATGAAGGTTAAATGCAGATATTTTTATATTTAAATACCTAAGATTTTAAGAATTTTAATATCACGTTTGTTATTTCATGCATACGAAGTTAATATGATACACGTTTATAAAACACAGTTGCGAAAGTTAAGTTTATTTGAGAAGTGAACTATGTGCTAACATGTTGGTTGGGAAATTGAAACTATCTTAAACCTTAACTATCACGGGCAGGATATGCTAAATAATGTTAAGTCGGACTCTTTTCGTGAATTTCAATTTTCTTTTCTTTCCTGACCTAAAAAGAATTTGTAGTTCTCCAAAAATTAATGCAATATTAGGGTCCTTAGCAATTATATATGAGGATGTTATTTATGATTGTGTTAAAACTTGACTCTCTTGAACTAAGTATCGTAAAGCAGTTTAACCATGTATCTAATGACAATTCAACAAATAAATAAAAAAACTGATAACACGGATAAGATCTGGTATCAGTAGCACTATAAGTTTCGTTCGTTGACAATAATAATAAAATAGTGGCATCAGTAGTACTTATTTTCGGTTATTTGCCGAATTAGAGAACATTTTACTAGAAGAGCCGGGTAAAACCTGATAGGTTAGAAAACTCTAACTCGTTATTGTTTTTCATTAAAAAAATTTTCGACAAAATTGCCTATAAAAGCGTCTTTTACCTTTATCAATCTGTTTAAGCAAACAATTTTAAAAATTTTACAAATAATTAAATATTTTATACTGGGGCATGGTTACCATGCTTCAAAGTTTATCATTGTTTTAACCGCCTGCGTATTGCAAGAAAAATGCGATATGTGAAACTACAAGTTTTTGAATAGATTTTGTATGAATTTGTCTAGGTTATATAATTAGAAAGCTTGTGTGCAGTATTCAGTGGCTCTTTTGTTACACAATCATTCCAGTCTATAGGATAAGCTTATTCATCCAGTCCTAAAATTCAGGGTAGCAATAAAGTAGTTGCGAATTCATTTGTCTTGTTGATTGGTTTTCTGCTGCGTAAGATTTTCTTGAAGGTTAATGTTCTGACATTCCTTCAGTCATTATTTATCATAAGCAGCAGATTGTATTAGTATGTTGTTTTAATGTCATGGTTAACAGTATTTTTGGTTCACATGAAGTAAAATTCTGGATCAAATAAGACAGTTCAGAATTCTGCAGTAATATGAAATGAAGCCTTTTTGGAAATAATATACCACATTCATAGCTTCTGTAAATTTTCAACAGTTACTCATGACTGTTAGGCTGTTAGGTAAAATTTATAGTATTTTTTAGAAAGCGCTTTCTACGCGTATTCAGGAAATGGGGCAAAGCACCAAAATGGAGAAAAGCCATTGTTTTGAGAAAATTAAAAGCGTTTGTGATCTAATTTATCGAGATTTAAACATTTATCCAATGCTTCATTATCTTATAAAAATTTGGAAAAACTGAGAATAATGCAGTGGTTTCGATAATCTTCTTATATGTGACGAAATGTGACCCGCCAAATTTGCGATTTTAAAAGAATTTAACGCTCACAATTAAGTTATTTGCCCGTTTTAAAGTTCAGGTTATTCTTCAACGCCAGATGGTATACATAGTTTAAATTTGAAGGTTTGTTTCAAGTTTAACGAGCTTGAATTGTGCTAAAAAAAGCTTCGAAAAATCATGTTAAAGAATACATTACACAAAAACTGATTTTTAGAGTCAATTCTAGTCAGTTTATTGGTAAATCTAATTAAAAAATAAACTGCTGAATTAAAATAATGCAATAGTAATAACCACGTACAAAATGTAGCTAATATTCCTTATTTCATTGGTTTTTAAGTACAGTGAAACTTCTCCTAAAGGCCACCTCTACTTAAGGGCCAATATTTTGAGGAACGAAAATTTTACCCATAGACATAATGTTAATTTTCCTTCCATTAGAGGGCCACATTTTCCTGACTACCTCCAATAAAGGCCACTTTTCTCCCGTCCCATGAGTCCCCCGTGCCGTATTTATCAAACCAAGAAACGCTAATAGAAGTAAATAAACGGATAACCTAATCCAAGGCATTAATAAATGATGCGAATTTAACTAATTTGTTTTATAGAGTTAAGGAATCATTAGAAACTAAAATTGTTTGTGAAAAAATTGTAAAAAGTAAACAAACTTCAATTGAAAATTTTTTTAAACATGCATAAAAACTTAAAATTTTAATAAACAGTTTTTTTTCTACATAAATTTTGATTTCCTCATTTTATTTTTTGGTCACCCCCATTTAAGGGCCACCCCCCATAAGGGCCAATTTTCAATGGAAGGACAGGTGGCCCTTACCGAGAGGTTTCACTGTATATGTTAACTGTTAATGTGTTACTGGATATGTTACCGTGTTGTATTTCGTCGCAAAGTTAACAGAAAATAAGTTCTTTCTAAAAAATTTAAAAGAAAGTCCGCATCATAAGAACCTATTTTTTTTGCAATTGAGAATAAACATACTAATATCCAAAAGATCTGAAAAGCCATTATATTTTTTTAACATAAACAAAACCATATTGACGGGGGAAATGCCGAAGTTGTTTTTAAAAAGAAAGGTTTCGTGTTTTCAACCACTTAACATTTACCATCTTCAGATCAATCAGTTTATCTTTAGTAATACGAATGACTAAAGAAAAGAAGCTACAAAACTCTAATGTCACGAAAAATCACTAATGGAGTAATATTCTCATTTCTTATGTATCCCTAAAACGATTTTAAAGGAAACTACGAAATACAAGAAAGGTTTTTCTAAATAAAACTGAAATCTATTCAAGATAATTGTACAATATAAACTTTGATATGATTATATTTGAATTTCATTAAGCATGCGAAGAGAATACGATTACCAAGAAAATTTGCTTCATTGGTGAATGTAATAATAAAACTTTCATTCTAAAATTATGGTAAAATAACCAGCAGCAGTCTGTCCATCTAATTAATCGTGAAGTTTAAGGTAAAGATCATTTTTTACCCTTACTATTTTGAAACCGCTTATAACTAGTATGGATTTTTTTAACCATTTTAAATTAGCAAGGCTTCAAAAACTATAATAATAATAATTGGCCATTAGAGCTAGACTTATAATTAAGTGATATGCATTGGAATCAAGTTGTGGTTGAGTTGTGCTCTATCAAATGAACCACGGAATGAGGTTTAATTAGTTTCTATATTTGTTTCGCCTATCGTAAGAGATGGAGAATGTCAGTTTTTTTTTGCGTTAAGCTTTTTTCGGGCTGTCATCTCTACGTGAATGAGAGTACCATATTATAATAGTCCAGGATCACAAATCAGGGACTACAGGACACTGGAAATTCTTCATGTGTTGAAGAGAATGAAGAAAATATTGTGGTGTCAACGCTGGGGCTCGAGCTCTCATTGTCTCCGTCATGGGAGTGACGAATTAGTTGCTTCATTGGGTAGGTTTACTTAGTGAAATAAAATTCTGGTTGTTAAATTGTTTTTAGTGGAACATTTAATTTGAATTAAAGATTAGTTTTAAAGCTTAATTTGAATAAATTAAATAATATATTTGTTTAACTAATTCTCTTTTTAAAAATCATGTTGCAGTTTTCTAAAACTCAACGGCCTACAGCTTTCCCTGTACGTTATTATTTATTTAATGGTATCTTAATTATTTCAAATTTAAGCTTCACAAGTAATCCATAGTTTCATTCAATTATTCAATTGAATGCAGTGTAAACAAGTACCCAATGTGAACAAGTAACAATGTAAATAGGTATACAAAAGTTCCTGTATGGTTATAAATATTAGGGCAATTTAAATTTTTTGATGTGTTGTCTGGGTTGAAACTTAGATAAAAAATCTCGAGTTTTCCAATTCCCTCGACCAGCAAGTAGGTAGAGAAAAATACATTTTCAAACTTTTTGTTTATAAATAAGATTTTATAATGTTTGGCTTAATTAACTAAGCGAAAATTGAATTTTGTTTTTATTGTTTTACACAACTGAAATTTTCCATTAAAAAAAACAAAAATGAAACCAAACCTTGTTAATCAAAACAAAATATACGGTATTTAAAGTATATATTTGGAAATTGTTTCGTTCATTCAATAAAAGTTTACCGATAATTCTGGTTTTCAAAATTATAGTTCTTATAAGTTAAAGTAAATTTAACAAAATCAATAGATTTTATCCTATGCTCTAATGTATCGTGATGAATTTACCACATTTTATAACATATTATAAAATAGTATTTAACCGTAAATTTTTAAAAAAAAATCAGTACCAAATAGCTTCTTTAAAAATTATCGACCTTTTTGGTGTCGTTGTGGATCCAAAAACATGATAAATTTTACCATACTCTGGTAGTATCAATCATACATTTGTTTTTCTCAGTGCAGGCATTTTAATGTGAAATTTACTTTTAATTTTATTACAGTCATTCGTTATAATACATACAGAATTTACTGGATAAAAATAGAAGATGAAGAATTCGTCTCTTTTTAAATATTTAAAAAAATAATATCTACTTCCACTTCTGTGCCAGTTGAGAAAACATTATGGAGAATATTATTCAAAATTCTGAAATATTATATTTATATTTTATACTAAGTTTTGCCAAGAAGCATTTCTGTTTGGTGTGGCTTTTCTATTTCAAAATTTGTTCCGTAAAAAGAAAACATTTTAAAAGAAGGCCATTTATAATATTCTTTAGAAATAGAAAAGCGCAAGAATTTATTTCAAGCTTGGCTTTCTAGATCAAACATTTCTAAATAACATAAGATTTTCTTTTGGTTTTTTTTCTGTTTGTATTTTAACAGTATGAATTTTAGTGTTAAATTATTGTTTTTTCCCCAAAATATATTTTTGTTTGGAAGCAATTTTTTAAAATATGTTTTTTTCGTTTTCAAATGCAAAAATTAGTTTTGAATTATAGTTAATGTAATTTCATTGGTGGTATTTTACTTCTCGGTGATTTATTAAGAAATTAATTAATATAGTAGAATATTATTTAATAGATTAGCAATTAAATAATGTTTGATATTAATTACATTTATGAGTTTGTTATTAGTTTGTTCAATATTAGTTAAAATTCATGAGATAAACTAATGGTATGATATACACATCGGTAACGGAGTACATCACGCAGACGTTGGAAGATTCTTAGCGTTTTCCTAGTGTCTGCAGTTTTTTACTTTTTCTTCGATTAGGCAATTCTCTCTTGGGTCAAACGTTTATCAGACTAATCAAGAACGCGACAGTCAGCGATAATCATTTGTGAAGTTGCTTACAGTTTTTGCAACGTTGATGAGTACGTCATAAAAAGTTACTACGTCCGCATTAGGCGATGTCACATTTTGACATCAGCTAGACGTCAACAAGAGATATTTAACTGCCGCAGTGACGTCAACGTGGGACGAAGATGTGACATATTCGCCTTCACACGGTGATCCTGTTGAGACTTGAATTTGCCACAGTTTCATTACACGGTGACGTCACTGTGACATTTAAATATCTCACATCTAAAGCTTCTAAATACAACAAGGTGTGATACACATAAGAATCAGTAAAGTTATTTTTACGGTACGGTATACAGAAGGAATTGTATTTTAGGAGGCATGTATGCAATATTTATTAAAATAAAATTAGGTTGTAAATGAAACATACACACAGCATAGCGAGAATATTTACATGAATTGAAACTACACTTAATGAATCTGAAGCGAAACAAAATTAAATGTTATAATATTATTTAACTCAGTTTAATTATATTTAATTATTAAAATATAATTATACTTATTACACTACTAAAAACATACATTACATATTTGAACGGCGAAGTATTGTTTTTGTAAATATTTTATAGCCGCGTGTAAGAACACACCAAAAACTCTAAATTCGATGTAAACAAACTACTGATGATACCCAAAGAGTGCTAATGTTGGTGTTTTGGATGTGAAAATAATTTATTTGATTTGTAAAGGAGAGTGAGCTGGTGTAATCTTTTTCAACTCTATTCCAAATTTAATTACACCCTTGAATTTGTAAAGGAAAGTTTTATTTCGTGTTAACTTGAATTAAAATGTTCCTTTACACATTTTTTTAATATTTAACATTAAATTTGAAAAATTATTAAGGCGCAGTTTTAACACTGTGTGAAAACTCTTCTAGTAATTTCATACCGTTTTTGATGGACTGCTGGTTGCAACGTCAAACATAAGATCATGACAGGTAAACCTTCTCTGCATTTGCTGTATATTTTATGACGAATTCTGTAACAGGCAACACTTCACCTTCTTCAGGGAAAGTAGACTTTTCAACCTATCCCTTTGCTTTGTGATCCCACACTGTCTTGTGAAAACTGTTGTTGTCTTAAGGGATATTCTCTCTTATATTTGTGGCAGTCAGTTTTGTTGCATTACATAAAGTTTCAGTTTTCACTTTGAACATGTGTTTCTTCTTCTTAAAGCAAATAAAGAAACATAGGCAATATTTTTTTAAGATTTAACGGTGAAGCATAGATCTGCTTGTTTAAGAAGGAGTGCAGAAAAAAAAACTTTAAAAATACCCAAAGATGAAATAGCTTTTATAAACTGTCTTAAAGGTAACACCCGTTTCGATCTCCCATAAATATATTTGGGAAATGAAAATTTCTTTGAAATGCATACTTCTTATATTGTCATGCAAGATTTTTTTAAATATTTTTTAAGACAAAACAACTAGGGGCATTTTAATACTAAATATCTTAAATATTGTTATTTCACTTCATAATATCTTCTTTTCATCAAGTTCAATAAAAATAACCGTACGCTGCTTTAATGTGTAATATAAAACAATCCACATTCATATTAAAAAAATCTGAGAAATTTCTGAAACAGTATTTTTTTCAATTATGAATTCTGAAACAATTATGAAATTGCCAAGTTTAATGACAATTTCATGATGTCACACAGAAAATCATTTTCTACCCAAAAAAAAACTTTTTACCGAGCATTTGAAATTATTTCGAAACATTGTAATGCTTCCAAAATGACCTGAGATTATTGCGCTGTATGAAATAAAAGAGAGAAATTAAGTATTATTGTATTCTGCTCTGAGAAAAAGATATAAAGCTAAAACTACCAAAATAGGTTAAGAGTTTGCAGTTTTTCTGGCATTATGGGAACACCAAAAAGTTCAGTAATTTTTACCGAAACACCTGCAATGATTCTGTTAAAATTAATAATAAAATATAACATTAGAAAAAGGTATAAAATTTGATAATTTTATGAAGCTAACTTAGAGCATTGGCATAAAGTCATTTTATCCGGTTAAATTCATTTTTCAGTTCTGTATTTAATAATAAATATGTGGTAATACGAACTGCAATTTTGAAAGCCGAAATTTTTTGTAAATCATTACCAGATAAACAAAAAATTTACAAAATAAATGGTTTAAATACCTTAAATTTTAGATTTTAATACCTAGAATTTTGGTTTTTTGCCAGAAATTTCATTTCCTAACAGTACTGTAATTTTACCCGAATTTATTTATCCGTGCGAATTGCTGATTTTAATTAAGAAATTTGTTCATTTCAAAGACAACTTCTGTCATTTTCAACATTTATTACTTGTGATCATTTAGGTCATCATTACTTGTGATCATTACATGATTATTATTACCTGTGGCATCAGGGCTTAGTGAGGTTTAAACAAATCTTCTTATTATTCGTTGGTGAAGAAGATGCATAAGTTACGCGCACACGCGCGTTTAATTTATCAATTATAAATCTAAAACTGAAGCCTCATAAATTAATCTACTTAACTCAAAACTTACTTGGAGTTTACATATTTCTCCTGAAAATCTGCTGAGAAAATGTTTTTTCCAAATGTATTTACGAACATATTTCATAATACGTTAAACTTCTTCTACTGTCAGCACTTGAGGTATAATCCAATATTTTACAAAAGTTGTACGCAGTCAGCTGTCATTTTTCTATTAAGACACTCGTCGTATTTTATTTTCGAAATTCTTCCATCTTCCTCGTATTTATGCACCACAGAAGAATTTTCAATGCACCAAAGGGTAGTTTTAAATTTGTTCATGAAGCTTGCAAAACTATCAACTTGTCATGACAAGCGGTTTTTAAGTTTATTCACATGACTTACCGCCATGAATATTTATGTTTTATATTACCTTAAAAGCAGAAATGATCGAGAAACTTTCAGAATTTTTGGAGCATTTAAAAATTACCATCTGATTTAAATATAAACTCGTTTATCTTGAAAAATGTTTACAAATGTGATAATATATCAAGATCGGGGGATATTTGTGTGGTGATTACTAATTTTTATATATTTGTCAATTAAGAAGTCTTGGTAGCTATTTCCAAGTTTTGTTTACAAAGATTTAAAGTAGTTGCTTTTTATAATTTTGAAGATTAATGTATTTCTAGTTTCCTTTTTTCTTCAGATGTTTATTCTTCAAAATATAGGCTTCATTAAATAAAATATTGAAGTTGAATAAAAAAAAAACAATTATTTTATACATTCAAACGATTAGAATCTTAACTAAAGGTAATTTCCAAAAGTACAACCTCTGCTTTAAATCCCATAATATTTACGTAATCGTTAAAATTTAAGATCTTTAAAGTTTTCTGGTGTTTATTACTTCTGTCTACTCTGCAAAAAAACTGGATCGAAGTATGTCAAAAAGTACCTGCAGTCCATTTCTTAAGTAAAATCTACTTGTATCGGAACATATTACGGAAAATAAATTTTATACACCGTTATTTTTACATTAATAATTACCGCAAAATCTCTGAATTACTCGAATCAAATAAATATTACTGTAAAAATTATGGTATATTATTTTACGGTAAAAATGAATTTTACAGGAAAATGGAATTTACAGATTATTCACCCGAAGTACCGAATTTTTTATACCGCAATTTGATCCGTTATTTTTTTTTACATTGCATGCATTTTCATCGATGCTGTGGACTTTTTGAAGGTTTTATTTAAATAAAAATCTAGCTCCAGTTTTGGCCATTCTCAGAACCCGAAATTTAAATAATGTATAGTTTTGCCTATCTTGCTTAATTTTACTTGCTCTGTATTTTGTAAAAGAAATAAGCTGAAAGGCACCTCCTAATAATAAGCTGAATCTGAAAAATAAGCTGAATGAAGTCTTTGCATGAAGTACCACGAACAAGAAATTTTATTTTTAAGTATTCCGATCGTAGTGATTTCCCCACAGTTTAGTAATCCAAATGTTGTGATATCTTTCTTATTTTCCTCCGAATGTGCAGTTTATGTTCATTACGTCGACTACTAAATTGATAAGGGCGAAATCTTTCGCTCTTCTAAGAGAAGGTGATTTGTCTAATTGTTCAAATTATATTTTCATTTGCAAGTTCATGTCATATTAATTTCCAGCTTTGTCCATCCGTCAAAACATCGTTTACTGACAGTAATTTTTAAGTAGAAATACATTTTATAACAAAACAATTCACCTCCAACGATTATAATAAACATCGTGTTGAAAGTTGATATGTTCAATATTTAAATTTATTTAAATATCAGGGAAAATAAACTGAATTTTGTACTTCTAAAAAATAGAAAACCTTATATTTAAAATTATTCTCATATATTAAACGATATAAATAAATTTATTAAATTTTATTTAATGCTATTTTTGTTAAATTTTGATTTGCAATGATTTTAACAAAAATACCCACATAGCAAGGATAATTGCAGAAACATAACAAAATATTTTATTTTTAATTTAAATTCATCACGACCGACAAAGTAAAATTTTAAAGAATTATTTTTCTATAAAAAAGTTTTATTATTACATATTTCAATTATTTTTTTTAAAAAATAGTTTGGAATAGTTTGATAATTTGCTAAGTTTAATTGTTAAGTTTGGCATTCCTAAAACAAACAATGAATTTAGAGTCTTTTTACAATAGAGTTGAATTTAATGCATAAAGTGGAACATAACATGAAATGCTGAACATGCGGGGAGAAATCTAAGGAATTTAAAAGAATTTCCATTGAGAATTTTGCTCTTATGAAGGGTTTCTAATGATGTAAATGTTTTAATAAAAAATATTTGCCTATCAACTGAATATCTTCATGTCATTCACTTATGTAATTTCTTAATTAGCTATCATGAGGTAAATATTTAAATTTTTTATTAAGCTACTGAATATTTTTATAACTTTATATTACGAATGGATTTATTTCTGCACTTCTATATTTCTGCTTAAAATTTATTGAGAATTAAGTTTGAAACAAAAAAAAAGTTAAGTGTGAAAGTGAAATAATTTATGTTTTCAAGATATCCTCAGCGTTATAAATATTTTTATTATTCTAGACACAAGCACGTGTGGGAAAACAACATTATTCAACCAATTAATGCAGTTTTCCGTTCTACTAAATCTCTTCTAAATTCCCCGTCAGTACTCGAGGCTTATGTATTCTAACCACGGATTTCACTCTTAATGTATGAGAAATTAATGACAATGCATATTCTTGGCAATGACCACAAAATAGCCACAGGATATTAAAATTGGCGTTGAAGTAGTATATAGTTACAAAAAGCCAGTACCTTTAACCTAGCCACCGCCCTATTGTTAAGAAAGAAATAAACAGTGCATCACAAAAATGTACTGCTGTGTGCCAAAAAATATAGTTTTTTTTTTTCGGTATCTGCTTTCCGGTTCGGATGCAATAGAATAGATCTGTAATATCGTAAATAATTTCGGTTACTGTATTTGGCTTCCTGCCTAAGTTTTTTAACGCACTTTCTCGTGTTGGTCAAGCGATCGGTCGAGACTGGAATTAATTGTTGAAGCATGACCTCGGTGGCAGCCAACTGATGTTAAATGTCCAAAATGACATTTAATGCTAGCTTCCTGTCTAATTCCGTCACTTTGCGCTCTAGTGACGAGTGTGGCAGACCATTGAGATAAAATCTGCCAAACATCTTTCTCCATGTGAATATTAACTCTTATCATTCTAAATAAATTAGAACAATTTACAAAAATTACTGGGTTAGAGTAATTGTTAGGATGTGTTAATTTAAAGGGAGTAACGTCGAAATATGGAACTAGCACTTCGTCCTCGATATTTTTCATTAAACATTGATAAAGCTGTAATATATTAATAAAGATAAGTTTTTCTGATAATATCAAACAAAAGTTTGGAAGAATACAATTTACTAACTAGTTTCACGTGATTTATAAATACTTAAAAGCTTTTTTAATAACTATTAATGAAAGGCGTAGTTAAAGTTTTTTATGCTCTCTCATTCTAAATAATTTAAGGAACATTTTGTTAGATAGTTAATTATTCTATCTATAAAATTCACATGAAAATACTAATATTTCTAAATCACATAAAAATACAAAAACCAACCATTAAGTGTTTTTGTAAAAAAATAAGAAATTAATGCTGTTGAATTAGCCACTTTAGACAAGCATAAGTTCTCACTTACTATAAAATTAAATAAAATGTTTTTGCCATTTTTTTTTGATCGAGAAACCGCATAAAGCTAAAAAAATTAATTATTTTGCAACAATACACAGTATTTCTTGAGAGCGAATTGCGCACATTATCTTACCTATTATTAATTCCTTAATTGATTTACCCATAAACATTTTTATAATTTGTGATAAACACTAAGTTAAAATGGATATATTAAAATCATTTTACATGCAGTTTTATGAATTGTTAAAATTTCTGGACCAAAGTACGGTATAAAGCACCAGCACTTTGGCTGCATCATCTGCAAAATCCATTTTTACCTCAAAATACAGTAATATTTCTTTAATTAGAATGATTTAGTGAATGAAAATTTAGTGGTAATTGTTCCTGTAAAAATTACGATATATCAGATTTTCGTTCCATAACCAATTCCGGTAAAAATAGATTTTACACCCTACTTTTTACCTTAATTTGATCCGCAAATTTTTTACTGTGTAGATGTTAATTAAATTTTTAAATTTATAATTACGTTAAAAGTATGTTATGCAATCTTTTAGAAATGTAAACAATTTACACAGTTAGCACAAACTTTGGTTAAATTGTAATTCTACTTACCGCATGGGTACAAAAATACTATCAATAGAAAAAATAAATTTTATCGAGTACTAAATAATTCCAAGAGTGCGCTTTATGCACTCTCTTACCTCTTCATTTAGTTATTAGCCTATTTATCTTTTAAGATAGTTAATTTTTTAATTGAATTTCATGGGCTAAATTCTCGCAGTATCGTTTTTCTCTCTTTAATTTGAAAATTAAATGTCTCATTCACTAGAATTAGTTCGCAGCATCCACTTAAGCTAAAACAAATTTTAAAAAAATAAAGTCATTGTGACTAATTTACAAATAGAATTGAAAAGCAAATGGCTGAATTTTGAACAATTTATAAATTTTTTAAAGGGAATACTCAATAATGGCTTTTTCAGGAGGAATTTATTTAATTTTGGATTTCTTATTATTGATCCCTGGATTTCTTATTATTGGATTTCTTATTATTGAGCAAGCAAGTCAGGAAGTATTCCTAAATTTTGTTTTTCAGCCAACATTTAACTTTTGTTTAATTTTCAGGTAATTTACGTAATGCTGTTATTCGTTATGATTAAATATAATGAAGTAATATAATTCAATATAATGCCATGATTTGTTCTCTTTTTAAGACAATTTCTTCAGCTTTTGCTCTTGTTCATTATTGTAGATATTTTAGTTACAGAGCTGATTTCCTACGCTTTACTCGTTATTCACCATAAGCATATAATGTTAAACTATTAGAGTGTTTCTTTTCATTTTTTTAAAATTTGGGCATAAAAAAATTCTCACTTCATTTAAAGCATGATTCAAAATTAATTTGAACACAAAAATGAAGTGAACGAAAAGATAATTTAAGTGAGAAATAGGTAAAAAATGCAATTTGTGGATGATTTTTAAGTATATATGTACAAATTTACAGAAAAAAAATAAAAGATAAGAGTATATAAAAAGGAAATATATATATATAGAATAAGACGTATCTTTTTATTAATGTTAATACATTTCAGACACACAAAAAAAAAACATTTTTTTACAAATTTATGTTTCTTTCAAAAATTTAGATTTAAATATTATTCAAATAATTACATATGACTTAGCCATAAATGCTATTTTAAAGCCACGAACCATTTTACAAAACATTTTCGTGAACAAAAAATTGGGAATACAAGCATTTGTTTTACAGTTTTAAATTTTTGGTTTCAACGATAGTCTCATTAAGATGTATTAATTTTATATTTACTAATAAAACATGGTATTTGTTTTTCGATGTTGTTTTATTCGTTTTGTAACTATTATTAAAATGTTTCCTTTTTTAAAAAATTAAAAGTGGATGAGAAAATAATTGGGATGAAGTTATAAAAGAACATAATTTTAAAGAAATACCTTTAAAAGATATATTTTTATTTTATAACAGTCGTTAAATAGCGGACCCAATTCTGAGTTAACTACCACCAATGTTCAACTCCATACCCTTATAACTTTGAACCTAATCCAGAAGATCAAATATTGAGAAGAATTTGTTTTGTAGAGCACTTTTTGGTGGAACTAACACGCATTTGCGTTTCATGGAAAAGAAAACCTTGAAAACCCCCATGGTTAGCCTACGGTGAGGGGACTCTAACCCATGATCCGTCTACCATTGAAGATGTTTTTCATCAGCACTGCGGTCGGAATTCGTATCGACCAGCCATCACTGCGACTCGAACCCGGGATAATCTCATTGGAAGACAAACTGTCTATCCCCTGAACTATTGCCTTCTTAAAAGATGCATTGGATAAAATTTCGTTTAAAATTATTCACGAACCATATCATAAAAAAGTAGAATTGAAATTCTAGTAGATCTGATGAGAGCACAATGTTCCAAAAATGTAGCCCCATTTTGTAAATTATTTTCAAAATTTTAATTAAAACATTTAGAATTTTTATGTTAACTATAAATAACATCAAACATTAAGGGGAGTCGGTAGGGCAAATACCAATAATGCTAAAACATACGTTTTCCAAAGCACTTTTTTATAGCATCTAAACAAGATCTGGCTTCAGTTTTTTTTTCGCAGAATATTTTCATACACATGTTTACACTATGATTACCGTTAATACATATCTTTGGGAGATTTTTTTTAAAATTATAAACTGAAAACTTCAAATTTTTTGAAAAAGTTTCCTCATTTTTGAGTAAAAATCTCCCATAACTCAAGCAGTATTCATATTAACTCTGAAATATTATCACGGCCTACAAACTGATAGAATCTCAAACATCCCTAAAAAATTTCAAATCGAAATCATAAGTAATTTCTTAGAAAAAATACATCGAAATGGTCAGTTTTAGCATTATTGATATATGCCCTACCGAATAACCTTAAGTTTTCGAAAAATCATAAAAAAAATTATGCATTGTAATCCTCGTAATACATATTTCACAGGAAAATTATTTTTTTCTTATGTAAATTAAAATATTATAAACTACTTACATCTGAAACCTGTTTTTATCTTCCATCCTTAAAATAATCTCTTTTCTGACTCCTACGCATTTTCTAAAAAGCATTCTCTAAATAAGTATGATATCATAGTAAAGACTTTTAGCTCTCTTGAGAAATCAAAAATTCCAAAGGCTTTAGAGATTATTACGGAATCTTGTAGGAGTTATGTTTATCTTTCTAAAATAACTTCCAGGTTATCGAACCTTCTTAGGATTGCAGTGTTGTTTACTTTTTAAATATTTTACGAAATATGGAGGAATGTGTTGAACAATGCAGGATTTCTTCAATCTTGAAATGTTATGTAGTGTAACATATTGATTTTGCTCTACGGCTTTATAAACATGAATTACATTGTTTTGATGACTAACTTTATTTTTATTCAGTGATTTTGCGATATTTTTTAAAGGTATTATTTGTCAGTGCTACGATGTTTCGTCATTGATGAGGCCTAGTAAGAGAGAAATGAATCGAGAACATTTTATTTCGTAACTTGTGATGCACCACCGACACTATTCTGAGTTTACGACTATCAATGTTCAACTTAGTAGTCTTGTAATTTTGAAATTCAATCCAGAGGACAAGTTAGCGAATGGATAATCAATGGGACAAATTAGGTTTCGAGGCGAAATTTTTTGATAGAACTACCCCGCATTTTCGTTACACGGAGCGGAAAACCGCGAAAACTTCTATTGATTAGCCCGATGATAAGTGTATTTTAAACCATGATCCGTCTACCGCTGAGAATATTTAATATCGGCAATGCACTTGGTGCGAGCTTTGCACAAAAATCAAATCTACCAGCCAACGCAGGGATCGAACCTGGATCACCCGATTAGGAGGTAAGCGCTTAACCCCTCTATTTTCGGGAATGAGTCTTCAACTACACGCACACACGTCACGACCCGTTTTACAGAGAGGACCCTATGGTATTTAATTTATTCATCCCCAAATTGTAATTTTGACCTGAACCAGAGAATGATCCATCTCTCTATCCCCCAAAGGTATAGATTTGTTTAGGGAACTTGGAGAACTATGTGACACCGGCAGATTTAACTTGCACTAGTCATCATTTAATAGAGGGAGATTCTTCGGCCGACAGATTCGAAATCACCTTCTCACGAACACAAGCCCAACGTCCTAAAAACCCGGCTATCCCAGCTTGATCATCTTTCATTCTTTTGTCTACTTAAAGTTCCTATTTAATTTTTCCATCAATTAAGCAAATATTATTTTTGTATGTTCGTAAATTTCAACCAAACAATATTTAAGCAATTCATATTTCCAGAAGAAACTTCTCAATGACATTATCATTTTTAACATTATTACAAAATTCCAGATATTCTAATACATGAAATATGAATACTGTAATGAATACAATATTTCACAAAATGTTTAAACAACTTTTTTATTTTTATTCTACTTCTTTTTCGTTAAAATACAACTCTATAAAGGAATAACAAATATGGGGACATTTAAAAAACACTGTATTAAGCAATTTCTGAACTGCCTCTGTTTTTTTATGGCGACATTTGGGAAGATTTCCCCATCAGGTAATGAGGTATTTCTCTTATTCGTCTAGACACGTTGTAACTTTCATAACTTTCGATTATCTTAATGTCTGTTGAAGAAAATACTGCTTTTACTTATATATATTATAATGATATTCTACTTTCTATTAATTAATACATGCTTTAAACCTATATAATTTTCGTTGTATTAGTATTTAAATTTTTAGACACTCTAAAAACAGTGCATCTTATTTTTGTTGGAGTCATAATGAATTTGTCTAATTTCAATGATTTTATAAGCATTTACGAGATAAAATAAACATTTTAACTAATAGCTTTTAATATTAATATAAATAAGCATTGAAAGCTATGTAACGTGGATAAAATGTTGTTAATCAGTGTTTAATGCTATGATTGTATGTATCGTTGCAAAGATGTATTTCATAAACGTAATTGCAACGTTGTCATAAATCATTGTGAAACTGGTGAAGTTTCGCAATTCTTTTAAGTATCTCAACTCTGCGCGTTCAAACTTTAGTTTAAATTTTTAATTCTAATTTCTTTGAAAAGGATATTTATACTGAACATATAGCCTAGACACGTTTTTAATTGTTTTAAACAAATGTTTTTTTCAGCAGGATAGTATTTCTTAATGCAGTCTTATTTTTTTTATTCGATGCACTTTATTTTTCAAAATATATGTAATTTCCGTTCAATATGTCTTTTAATTATTAATTAATTTTTTAAAAAAATTTTCAAGGCATCTTTTCATTTGTAGAAAGAAATTCTGATAAAATTACTGCATTATATGATAATGACAATTTTGATAAAGGAAATCATAATTCTGTTTATTAAAACCAAATTATACGATATTTAAACCAATCACTTGGTAATTAATTCGCGTATATGGCTATAGTTAACTAGAAAATCTGTTTTACAAAATTATAATTCCTATAAACTCCAGATTTAGTAAGAAATACAAAACTGAGAAGTAAACATAACTAAATAAATAGATTTTATGCCATGCTCTAAGGTATCATAACCAAAGGTAACCAAATCTTACTACGTTTGCAAAATTTTATAATAGATTATAAAACGGTATTTTATTGTAAAATTATCCAAAATAATTACCAAAGCGCTTTGTTAAAAATTACCAAACTTTTTACTGTTCCCATGTAGCCTGAAACATCACAAATTTTTAAATATTGTGATAGTTTTGATTACATTTTTTCAGTGCAATATACCTCAATATTATTGAAAGTATTCCTTCACAAAATTCTTCTATTGACTTTCTCCAAAGAAAATTTTAACTTCTCAAACTATTTTAAATGGGAAAAGTACCAATAAATTAGATCACTATGACAATGTAGTCCCTTGACGGTACAAATCGATCGGTGTTTTTGTATTACACACTAGTGAATAATAACCCAGAAGTCGTATTCACATAACAGTGTTCATTCCAATAATGCGAAAACTGATCTTTTTCGTAGACTTTTTCTCAGCAACTGCTCCAGATATTGCTTCTATATTTTTCTTTCTTCGAATATTTACATGTACATGCTTACACTATGATAACTGTGTACTTTTTTTAAAAAATTACAAGCTCAAAACTTCAAATTTTTTAAAAATTTCGTCATTTTTGAGCAAAAATCTGCCATTACTCAAAAAATTATTCCTGTTAACGCTAATGTATTATCACAGCGTGCAACTGATATAATCTCAAATATCGCCAAAAATTTCAAAGTGATATTATAAGTAGTTTCTTAAAAAAGGTACATCGAAAAAGGTCAGTTTTAGTATTATTAATATATGCCCTACCGACCCCTTTAAAATAAGTAAAATAATTTAAGGGAATAAAATTTTCTTTCTTTTACGAAGACATTAGTATAGTACATTGGATTTTAAATTTTGCTATGATATTACCAATAGGTTAAGGTAACGATTTGAAATAAGTTTTTTTTTGGAAATTGTCATTAATCCAAGGTGTACATTTCTCCCCTATTCATATTTTTACACTCCTATTTTGACTTTCATATTTTTACTCATCACATTACAAATAAAAGAGCAAAAATGTGAAAAGAAATGCGTACCTTCAAATATCAGATACTTCCAAATCTATATTTATCAATAGACATTTACGTTAAATATTTTATATTTCATCTTTTTTGTACTAAATACTTACAACGCACAGAACAATCATATTTTAATATAAATAATTAATAAACAATCTAAATGCTTATCTAATGATGCCATATTAATCACTTTATAACATTTTAAATGCTAGAAGATTTTTCCAGTAGAGAAATAAGGAAGGATTTTTGGCAAAAAGATTTTTGGCATTGATAAAAACTTCACACAGTGACGAAAACATTAACTCAACATTATTTTCCTCGAAAAACATTGAAAACATAAAGCAAGGAAGGATATTCAAAATATGGACCCCAAATAAGACAAAACATTTTGACTTAATCAAAATGTATGCTACATAAGTTTTTTTCAGTTTAATCTATATGCTATCCAGATGTTCTGAGAATCCAAGGATGCACAAAATCGGAAAAAAATATACTGGCTGCTTTCCTTGGCTTCCTGCCTACTTTTCCTCCCTGTAATGGCAGTTTGTGGTCAAGCACTTGAAAAAGTTCAGAATTAATAGCCTGTGTTGACCTTCACTTCATTAATGTTTGTTATCTTAATAAGATAATATTAGTTTATTTTTAGTTTTATTCGTTTTGTTGATCATTACTACTGTAAGCTATACTTTGTTGTTGAGCACAATTTATAAATATAATGTTTATAATTAAAAATAACACTGTGTTCTCAGTTCCGGTATGATAGCTCATAACTAATACTTCAGAGAAATTTTTTTTCACATTAATGTACTACAAAATTGAACATTTTTACTTTATAATAACTAATAGCTTTTACCTATATAACGACTTTTGAGCATATATTTTTAGATTGTTGTCCCTCACTTGTAGACCTTCAATTCATTAATGTTTGTTATCCTTATAAGATAAATTTTGTTTATTTTTGGTTACGTTCGTTCTGATGATCATTATTATTGTAAATTATACTTTGTTGTTGAGCGCAATTTATAAATTTAATGTTTATAATTAAAAATAGTACTGTGTTCTTAGTTCCGGTATGACAGCTTATAACTAAAACTTCAGATTAATTTTAATTTTTTAAAATTAATCTAGTAAATTAATTAATTTAATTACGCAGTAAATTAATTAATATACTACGTAATTAAACATTTTAATTATATAATAACTAATATCTTTTAACTATATAGTAACTTTTGAGCATATATTTTTAAATTTGACTTAAAAAAAGAATTCGGAAAATATACAGTAAGGGAGGTAAATACGAAATGCCCTTTATGGTATATATTAAGGAAATTCAGGATCTTAGATTTCTTGAAAAATTGTGGAAGACTGATTAATAATCGAAGCATAAAATTTTTCTTGTAGATGATACAGTTTATTTTAAATATATAAATGAATATTTTAAATATGCAATAAATAATAACGTTTAACTAGATAATAACATTTGGGAATATATTCGTAAATTTCATACTTAAAAATAATTAGAAAAATGTACTTTAAGAGAGGTAATATGAAATACCCTGTATAAAATAGGGTTTATTAAGGATATTTATGATTTTAGATGTCATGAAAACTAATAATTATTGATAATTAATAGAAGCAATTAATATTTCTTGTAAACTATACCTTGTATATTAGCTACATAATTGAACATTTTAATTGCGCAATAACTTATAAAATAATCAACTATATTATAATTAACCATACATACCTTTTTTGATTTCATTTTTAAAAAGAATTCAGAAATATGCATTATGAGGAGAAAAAAAACCAAATGTCCTGCATAGTACATTAAAAAAAATTATGATCTTAATTTACAAAATATTGAAAATTTATAAACTTATAAAAATGAAACATATTTATAACATACAAAATTTAACTTAGGAAACATTGAAAAATAATTTAATCAAAAAAAAATTTATTATAAAAATTTCTTAATCACAGTAATAATTTTTGTTTTGTTCTAACGTGGAATTGAATATCGTTAGTACGAATTGATTTAAAATTCCTTAACATGCCATAAAATTTTCCAACGGTTTCCGATGCTAATTCCTCTATGAGAGAAAATAAAGATCCTGTCGTAGAAAGACAAAATCTTTATGTACGAGATAAAGATTTTTGTGCTTTCAAAATTTTTTGTTTGAAAATAACGCAAAGAATGAGAATTAGTAATTCTACATTTTTTTTCTCACTTTTTATCTAGATCCATATTCTTTCAAATCAGTTTTTATTGTATTGTTTACACGTTATCTCTCAAAAATGCCATTTTTCGATAATTGTTTTGTCATCCTTTTCGGACAGTTTCTCCCCATTATTTTATTTACATCCAGACAGTTTCCCTTATTATTTTGTACTCCTCTGATCACTTCACGTGTTGTTTTATTCACATCTAGTTTTTGTTATCCTTTAACTACTTCAAATATGAAGATGTTTTTTTTAGCATATATAGATGTTTTTTTTAATATTATGGCAAAAAATAAACGCCAAAAAATGAAATGTTATGACCAAACTTCTAAAATTAAACATCTTTAAATCTATTAAATAATAAATAAATAATTCCGATTTTTATTTCATATTTTTTTATTTTTGAAGTGAAGGAAGTTTCCAATCAGGTAATATCTCTAAATCTAGTTGAAAATTGGCTTAAACCAAACCAGTTTTTCTTCTGATTCACCAGTAGCACTTGTATACGATGGAGCATCCTTTGTACTTATACAAGTATGCACGCAAAGGTAATTCTTGAAGCTTTAAAGCAAACTTTATAATACATAATAGCATTATAACAAGAAACGGAAGATGTAAGATCTTACCTGATTGGAAACTTCGTTAGCTTCAAAAATAAACAAATTTAAAATAACAGTCGTCTAGAAAATAGATGCCTATTTTTGAAGCGCTTAAAACATGGTGATTTTAATTTCATATTTGTTTATTTTTGAAGGGAGTGAAGTTTCCAATCAGGTAATTAATATCTTTAAATCTAATTTAAAAATTGGTTTGAACCAAAACATTTTCTTAAGATTCACTAGCAACAGTTGTATACAATGTAGCTTCTTTTGTATTTATGCAAGTATGCGAGCAAAGACAATTCTTGAAGCTCTAATAACAAACTTTATTATCAAAACTAAACCAAAACAATAAATTCATCAATTGATCTTATGCAAAAAATTAGTCTAGTTTCGAACGTTTTATAATGTAAACATTGCAAATATATCATTTCTGTAAAATAAAATAATGAGGAAGACTTATTAAAAATTCTTTATAATTAAAACTTCTTAAAGTGCTGTAATTTTTATACAAATAATTTGCTTAAACTCTTTAATAACGAGATTCTTTGTTTAAAGGAACGATGTATGTTTTTAAAAATCTTAAATTAACATTTTCGTTTCTACTATTTAATTATATGTATAGTCTACAAACCTAATTATTTTTTGTGCGAACTACACATTTCAAGGAACTTTGAAAGCCATGTTTTATAAAGGAAATAAAGATATACTAAAAATTTATAGATCTATAAATTAATTAAATAATTGCGTTAATAATAAAAAGTAATTAAAAACTTCCCTTAAAAAAATTTTTTTGAATAGTTTTATTTTTTTTAACTTTCCTGGTCAAGAAAAAATCTGGAATAAATGTTCATTGAAATTATTTCAAAATTTGAAATTTAAAATGCAAATTGTGTAAAATGAAAACAATACTTTCTGTACTGCAAAAATTTTAAATTAATTTTTTTTATTCATGTGAACATGCATTTCTATCTGAATTGATTATAAGATATTTCTTTTAAAATTTATTTGCACCCATTTCTTAGTTAAAGTTTCTTTTTTAAGTTTGTGACACAAAATTATTTTTATTTCCGTGTAATTAAAATGTATTTCGATTATTGTCTTTTTTTTTTGTACTCGATATATTAGGTATCTCATTTGTGCGCAACCGAATCATAAAAAGTTCAGTTATCATTTTAAGGGTCCACTGTCCTTTTATTTATAAACGCTGCTAAAAACCGTATAATAATTCTACAAGCCTTAGCATTTATTTTTGAATGATATTTTATAATTTTGATACTTGTGGCTTCTTTATTTCAATCCATATCCACATTACCAAATTAAGAACTTTATGTCTTTAATAATTATTATTTACAACCAATAAATAACGAGGTGGAGGTGATTAAATAAAAGTTTTGTTGCTTAAAATAAAAAAATAACGTATATGGAACGTAATTACTGGAATGGAGAAAAATATTCATGCCCAATTTATTTGATAAGGGCAGTACTTGTCACGCGAACAATCATAAAATAATTACAATCAAGCAGCATTTATTCTCTTGACAAACATTTATTCTGTTTTTTTTTTACTCATAATCATTTATTCTGTTTTTAACAGCGACAGGTAATAGAAAAAACAATAACTTCTTATAGATTTTCTAAAATTTGTGTGGCCTGTAATCAACAATTAGCAGAGTTTAGAACCGATATGAGCTTTCAAAAAGACATTTAAATCTAAACGTCCAAGTAATTATTTTCATGGAGTCATCCAGTTGCTTGCAAGATTGAACCACATACAAGAAAGCAATAAAAGAACTTTTATCGAAAATCAAACAGGACAACCAAACTCCCCATCCCATAGTTCAGGTCTGTCTTCGTGTGACTTCCACAAATCTGGTCGAAAATATTCTGCGAAAACCTTGGTTTCAAATGGACAATTAAGTCAGCATAGATGTACGCTTTTAATCCAATCAGCAACGAATGGATTTCTACAAGCCACGATGAGAGAAATACCAACCATAATCAATACTTTGAATATTCTAAAACAAATGATCTAAAATAGCATCTTACTGGTTGTTTATTGATAGTATCTTCTAACATACAAAAAAAGCGTAAGTGTACGCTACTACTCCTATCAATAATGAATGGATTTTTTCGAACCACATTGAGATAAATACCAACTATAGTGAATGCTTTTAAATATTTTGAAACGAATTCTTTAAAACATCATCTGACTCGTTGTTTATTTATTGTATTTAACATATATTAAAAAACGTATCTCAAGCCCAGTCTACGCCGCTACTCGAATCAACAACAAATAGATTCCTATGAGCCACATTGAGATAAATACCAAATATAGTCAATGATTTTAAATATTTTAAAACGAATTCTTTAAAACATCATCTGACTCGTTGTTTATTTATTGTATTTAACATATATTAAAAAACGTATCTCAAGCCCAGTCTACGCCGCTACTCGAATTGACAACAAATAGATTCCTACGAACCACATTGAGATAAATACCAAATATAGTCAATGCTTTTAAATATTTTAAAACGAATTCTTTAAAACATCATCTGACTTGTTGTTTATTTATTGTATTTAACATATATTAAAAAACGTATCTCAAGCCAAGTCTACGCCGCTACTCGAATCAACAACAAATAGATTCCTACGAACCACATTGAGAGGAATACCAGATATAGTCAATGTTTTTGAATATTATGAAACAAATTCTATGAAATACCATCTGACTCATTGTTTATTTATTGTATCTAGAATATAAGAAAGAGTATATCAAACTAAGCTTATTCTGCTACTCCAACAACAACGACTGGATTTCTGCGAACCGCAATGAGACAAATACAGTCAATACTTTGGAACATTAGAAAACAATTTTTTTTTTAAAAAAAAGCATCTGAATCGTTATTTATTAATTGCTTCTAACTTAAATTTCTATATTTCGATATGATTTATTTTAAAAAATAATGAGCAAACTAAAAAGAAAATCTCTTTCTGTCGGTTCCTAATCCTACATTAGTAATCACAATTTATATTTCTGCCAGTCGCAGATTCCCAGCGCAATCTTTGCTCATTACAGTATCCAGTTAAGGGATTAGTCGCTTCATCCGTTGGCATTTAAGAAGAATGTCCCAAGGACAGAATACCGATTATGGATCGATATGGTATTTATTGAATCCCTCATTCCTTTAGTAATCGATCCGCCCTACTGCCTTTACCACCCATCAATTAAATGTTCTTTAATATCAACTGATTAAGAATTAATCAATAAAGCAATTAGTCTGGCGATAATTCTATAAATGTTTGACAGTTTTTTAATGCATGTCTTTTTGAACTTATAGTGGTGTAGCAAATTATTAATCGTTAATCTTAGGATACAACCATGCAATCGGAAATTCAGTTTAATGTTAAAAGGAGTTGAACAGATTTAAAGTTGTCATTTTTTTTAAATTTTGTTTTCGGGCAAATATTTTAAAAGATAAAATATTAATAATTTGTAATTTTTTTAAATCCATATATTTATTTTATTGTTAGGTTTTAATTTCGGAATAGATATTTTTATTTTCCAATAATCGAGGCTAATGAAAATTTATTAAAATTAAGTGTGTGTAAATATTTATTTGATTTACTCAAAGGAAGGAAACTCGATGAAACACTTACATCATTTACTTTAAAGTGCCAAAAAAAATTTTTTTTGCATTAAATGTACAAAGCACTCGAAACCTCACTATACTAGGCATTTTATCTCTATGCATATTTTGTAAAAGAATAATGAACCCCTTCTATTTAAAAAAAGGCAGTAAAAATAAAATTTCCCCTTCTTGCAGCAAAGGTTTTAATTATGATATATTCTGTTTATGAAATACCATGAAATAATTTTTAATTGTTATATCTTCTAATCATTTTATTAAATGCATATAAAAGGAATATATTATTTAATATTCGAATATTTTTTGTGTAATTTCTTATTTATTATGATATTTAACTTAACGGGAATGCATTTTACAATTTATTTATTTGCCTAATTTATTATATTAGACTGTATTTTAAGTAGAATGATTTGATATCGGTAAGGTATCATCTTGTTATGTTCTTATAGTAGAACCATTGTCAATACAAAGGCCATCTCAAAACGTTTTCAAACAGTTTGATCTGCTTCTCTTAGCTTCCAATTATCTCCTGCTGATTTTCGAAATTTATGAGACCATACAATTTATGATCGTCATCTTGTCTGCCGTTTGACAATTCAAAAATATCAGTCCAACAATCGTCCATCCTTCGTAGTACCTCACCATTCATTCCATTGAATTTTTAAACGTTTAATCCTCTGTGCTACATCGAACACTTTGCTTGTATTATAAATCATGCACTCACATTTTGTCTTTTCTTTTAACACTGTTTTTCGAAGGTCTGTCGCCAAGTAAAGTAAAAAAAATGCAACAGTTTAAGTGCTTTACACTTGAAGCAATGCAATTACTTTAAACTATTCATATAATCTTGCCGTTAAGAATCTCGATTTGTGCAAATTTTTATGAGCAACAGGTACTGCAGCACTGGAATAAATTTTTAAATATTAAGAAACTAGACCACAAGTGCTTTTCCCTTTCAGAAAACTGTGTTTTTTCTCTATATTGATGCTTTGTGCTATTTTCAAAATAAGCTGAGGCGTGGCAAAATCTTTACTCGCAGCATGCACCAGGAAATAGTTTCGCCAAAAATGAAGAAAGTCTCATAAAATTTTAGTATCCATTTTTCTCAGTGTGAAAACACTCTTCTTCAAACATCATGCTGCACAGTAATAGCAACTGTTCAGTGTCAAAAGCAAAGCGGAAAAGTGAGCAGAATGTGACGATTAAATTTTTTTAAAAAATTCTCACTGCATAAATACTACACACGTAAATAAAACGCTTAATGCGTAAACCTAAAATATATATTAGTTTTATACAAAGTTTAGGCTAAAGTTTCTTCTTCCAAATAATACAAATGTATGCATTACTTCAGCAGAACATCGTAGAGAAACAAAAAGGTAGATGGTGCGTATATAAGCCGATTACATTTTGTAATTCCAAGAAATTTCCCCATATTACAAGTATCTACGATAACTCACTGTTTACTAGGATGCATCTTATTCCATATTTCATTCCACATAATCCATATACTTCACCTTAATCCTCTGTCACATACTTAGAAAAAAGTTTGGGAATATGTTTGGGGAAGCATTCTATTGTTTAACGTGAAACTATTTACTGCGTTACTTAGAATCCATCATGGAATTTAAATACACTTCAAAGATCAAGTATTTTGGAATGAAAAACTAATCATGTTATCCAGCTGTTCATGTATCTCTTGAGAAATATTTTCTTATGCCCATGAGTATTAAGTCAACGCATATAATTAGATTTTCTTAACTTATCTTCAAATTTCTATACATATGCAGCATTTTTGATTTTTGAAAAAAAAATATTTTTATGTTTATATATGCTTATCCAACACAATTTCTTTCAGTGCGTGGTAAAATATTACAACTTTTTTGCTTTTTACTTTAAACTATAGCTTAATCTTAAAAATTAAGAAACAAATTAAATATTTTAGCATAATAAAATTAGAATTTCACATTAAAATAAAAATCTTGCTTATAAAATTTATGAGAAATTGAATGAGAAATCTAATAAAACTGAGCAAATAATAATAAAAAAACTAATAAAAATATTTTTTGTAAAAAATAATGGAATCCGTATAGAACTTTAAAACTATTTTTGTTTTAAATAATTGTTTCAAATTCAACGTTTGCTCAAATCAAAATATTCAAACGGAAATCAACATTTCAGCCTTATATTGATATGTATGCTTATTATCATCATCTGATAATATTTTTAACTAATTATTTATTATTGTTAACAATATTGAAGGAAAATTATTTGAAAAGTCTTTTTGGCATTGTTTTATTTGTTTGTTACCTTGTTTTATTTTATTTATTTATTATTGATTTATTTTTCATTTACTTAAATTTTATTTTTATTCATTTTCATTTCATTTTCATTTATTTATCAATTTTTTTATACTTGCATAAAGTTAAATCCTCGTTTTCATCTTTGTTAATCTTTATTAATTCTTTGCTTTGACGCCCACCAAAACTATTTCTCTAGAAGACCAGTTCATTTGCTCAAATTGCTTTTAATTCAACATACGAATGATTTCTCTTTAAAAAAAAAACTCGAAAAAGCAAATTAAATCAAAATGACGCATTACATTTTTTTCTTACTTTTAAATAATGTTAAAATCTCCTTCAATGTGTTTTTAAGTAAAAGGAGTGTTGTAGGATGTTAAAATAAAAGTAATAAACAAAAAGACAGGAAAGCATTAGTGCCACGTGACCAACCATTTCTCATTAGAAGAGTCATCAAACTGTTTACTTTCATTCTCCTGGAATTCCTTAGGAATGTCTAGAAATACTGATCAAAGTTCAATTAAGAGATTCGTAAATCACTGATTGCTTCTAAATTAGTTGTTTCTACCTGATTGTACATATTATTTACATTAGTATCTAAAATATTGAGAAAGTATCGATTAAATCTATAAGATAAATGACTTATCTTTAAAATTTGTACATTCTTAGATATATTACGCTTATTGTTGATGATTCAGCATTCTTTAATCTGCATTTCGTTACTTGAGACAGTGATTTCGTCACGGACTCACGTGAGTTTTGAGGAAACATGAACTCTCATAAATTGTTTGACGAAGTTACTTCCTTTCTCGTGGGTTATTTAAGTACATTCTAAATGTCTCCCAATGTTCTTTAATTTAATTGAAAAACCACTTACTCAGTACACTGTCAAGAAATACAGATAAAATTACTGTAAAAAGTCCTGGGATTGGTACTTTTTACAATAAAATAAAATTTCATTGCAATATTTTATGCCCTGTAAAAAATGGATACTCAAATATCGCGAATATTTCTTCGTTTTTGAGGAAACCGTTTCCTGATACAAATTACACTTCGAGCAATTTTTTTTCAAATTGACGAAACAACTATCACCATTTCCTTGAAGAAACGTATTTCTCCCAAACTAAAACATATTTCTTCATTTTATTTTTTTCTAAAAAAGAAGAAATAACCACGTAGTGACTAAGTTTTCTAATAATCATTTTATCCTGGGCACCATTTAGGTGGATCAATGTCCCCCAAAAACATAAAGGCAGATAGTACAAAGAGATAAATTACACGAATCGAAGCGGGAATTGAAATCGAGATCGTCCTTGTACGAGGGAAGCTTCCTAACCACTATATAGCTGGTTGGCTTGGTCCATCGCTTTATTTTTTGGCGTCCAGTCTTCATTCTAGTTTCGTAGTTCTAGTTACCAATATCCCACAATGCACTAGGATGATGTTTCGAGTTGAGGAAACATTTTGTCATATATTTGGTTCGACGACAATACGAGTTCGGGTTCCTTCACAAATCACTGGATTTCGAGACGAAATGATTCTCAAAATTAAAGAAATACAACTCAAGGATTGCATAGTCCAAAAAGAGAGTTTTTCTTCTGAGTAGATAAAGTATTTTAAACAGTAATATTTATTTAATTACACTATTTCAGTAAAGACTTTAAAAATTACGGTTCATAAGATTATTTCTTTTATTCTGCATATTTTTATGGTAAAATAGTACTGGCATCTTAAGTCCCAGTGCTTGTTACCGTTATTTTATCAAAAATTTTTTACAGTGTATGACGATATGATTTAGGGGTTTATCATCCTGCTATCTAAGTTGGCGTCTCATATTTGGCTACTCCGAAATCTATTCACTCGTGTTTATGTTGCCTTTTTTAATCAAATAGTTTAATCATATAATAATATTATATAGTAAAATAATAATATCATATAGCAATATAATAATATCATATAATAATCATATAATAATATCATATAGCAATATAATAATATCATATAATAATCATATAATAATATCATATAATAATATCATACAATAATCATATAATAATAGATAATGTTTTTCAATAAAATGTATCTTGCATTAAGCCTTATGCATTTGATTAATTTTGTATGATAAAACAAGCGAAGTAATTTCCTCAAATGGACAAAAATATCTTTCAGAATTTTTTCTAAGACACAACTTCGTCATAAACAATACAGTTATCAAAGATAACATTGACTACACACAAAAGAGAAACAGTAAATTTATTTGTTTATATAATTATAAAGCTTATAACTTGGTTAAATACAACCATTTTTATTTATCTTTAACTATCGTTCTTAATTTATAATTCTACAATCCTTATCAAATGAGAAACTTCAAAAAAATATTTGAATACCCGAGGGAACAAACAGGTGTTGGAAGAATGTTTTTTAATACCTCCTATTTTTAAATAATAAAGCTGTTTTTTTTTTCGTCTTCCTCAAAAATAATTTTCTAGATTTCAATGTAACTTATGTTTTTTCGTTACTTTAATGCATATGCTTCATTTTAGATATGAAATAAAATATATATTACGGGTGGTTACTCTTTTTATTTAAACATCACTTTGCTTTCCTTATAGTATCCATATCTTGCTGATAGAATAACTTTCAAGTAATTGATTCCTTTAGAATTAGCAAATACTGCCACATTTGGTGTATTATTCATTCTGCTATGATTTATTTTACCAGATTATATAAATACGCAACCTTTTTGAAGATATCTCTAAAACTTCTTATTTCCCATTTTTCTTCCTTGATATTTCTAAACATTGTATTATTTTTTCATTAATTATTCAAAAGCATATAAATGAATATTCGGAAGTAACTTCACGCGCTTTAACCAATCAGATTCGACACACACGCGTGACGTCCCTCGCAGGAGTCCAACTAAATCAGATCTGAAAGATATAGTCCTAGGATAAACCCAAGCTTTACATCTGTAACATTAACACACCATGCGCTATCACGTGACTAAACACAACCATGTGAGTGTATATATATATATATATATATAATGAAAAAATATGTTTTGTAGGGCTGAATTAGGGTACCGAAGATTAGTCTCATTTAGTCAAGCAAATAATTCATTTGTTTACATAACTTTGTGATTATTGAATCGGATCTTTATCTTGGCGAAAATTTACAGACTTCTTGGCATGCTGGAAGGAAAAGCCACCTGTCTTTAAGTGAAGCTGAACGTACAGGTAGGGTGGGCAGACTGCCAAAAATTCGAGAAGGACGCTTCCCTTATGGCAGCGGTCACGTATAAAGGGCGTGTCTTGGCCCACCTAATCACCCATACTACGGCCATCATTTGGACCTCCTTTCCCTCCCATATACATCCCCGCATCCTTACCCTTATCTGAGGATTGGGAAAATCGGAGTGCGGGAAATATATTTCATCGTCTGGAGTTCCATCCTTTTTTCTATTTTTAGCTCGCTAGTTTAAAAATTAACTTTTTTCCCACCTTCTTTGGGAATTCAGTAATTTTATTCTTCGATTTTTTTTGCTTCTTCTTTGTTGATTCAGCGTAGGTTAGATTTATTTATTCCTTTCTTAATTTGTAGAAAGTTTGTACAAGAAACTTTTTCTTTCCATGGTTCTCTTTTTTTCTTTTTTTTTAGTTTCCTTAGTTTTCTCTTTCTTCTTTCTTTTTTATGAGAGAAATATATTATTTCTGAGGAATTTGAAATAAAAAATTTATCAACAATAGTTCTTTGTTTTTAAATTAATTAAGGTAAGAGCATGCGAATAGTTTTTTTTTCGGGGGGGAAGGGGAGAAAATATGCAATAGAATTTTTTTAAATTTTCGTAATCACAATTGTAGCGTCATAATAATTATCTTTGAGTAATGATTCTAACTTAATTATGTAATTTTAATGAAATACATTGTTTAATACATAATGAAATACATAATAAATTGTTTAAAAAAATGAAAAATAATTAGCATTAAATGCGAAGTCACTGCTAAAACTGGACTTAATGTAAAACTTGAATTTTATTTATTTAAAGTTTTGCAATTATTATAATACAGTTTTTCCTTTATTTATTTTTTAAATTCTTTTCTGTGTTTGTTTTTAATAAATGCCATCACAAAAAAAAATATATCTAAAAAAGCTTAATTTACCGTTTAAAAATTTATTTTGCCGGTGACTTTTCATTGTCAACTTTATCACTGCGCTGAAGAAATGAAAAAGCACCAAAAAGGAAGTGATAAACATACACGTACTTGAAAACTTTAAAAATTTGACACCGTTTAAACAATTAATTTCTTATGGTTCTTTTTCAAGGATTGTACAAATATTCTTAAAATTTAGCCTATTAAACATGTTCTCTTTCCGTAAGACAATGATTTTTGAATATTTGAATAAAGCAATAAAATACTTTAAGTTTTATTAAAAACAGGAATGGAATTAATTAGAATATTTAAATGGGTAAACATAATCATTTAGATTTTTTTTCAAATCATAACTAATATAAATTCCTTTTAATTTTTAAAAACCCACTACAATATTTTTTCATTAATGAGCAGTAACTAAAAAAGTAAATTTACCATTTACTTTCCCAGAATAAATGTATTGTTAAAATTCGATGGAAAAGTAATGATAGAATTTGTCTTTGAATTTACGAAATGTATATAAATTCATTTGACTTTTAAATAACTTAATGAAATTGAAATATTTTAAATGTTGGAAACATTACATTATGCCAGTGTTTAGTTTCAGAGCTTGTTCGGGCTCCAATTTTAATTTCAAAATTTTCATAGCACAATATGAGATAAAATAATTTTCATAATACCCTTTAATAATACAATTTTTTGTTTGTTTTTCAAACAAAAAGTAAATAAATAAATACTTTGAGAAATTAATCACTAAATGCTATCTATGAGATTGCCTCTTTCTGCAAATTATAATAAAAAATGTTGTTCATTCGAAAAACTAATAAAAAATATTATTAATGAAAAGTGACTTTTTTAAAAGCGAAATTAAGTGATTGTTTAATTTATAATAAATTAAAATTTTTATTTTTTATGAAAGGAATAAGTTTACTACCCATAATAAAAACTAATATTATTTTAAATAGTTGTGAAGAAACGGATTGTGAAGAAACTATTATGAAGAAACGGATGTTTCTTCACAATAGTTATTTATAATTAAAAAATTAAAACATTCGGTCATAAAAAAAATAAAGAGTAATACTTATTATTATTTAACTTTCTCTTCCGCTATTTCTATCGTGAAAATGTGATTTTATTTATGATGTTTAACAAGGTTAAGCAAGTATTGAAACAGTCCTTTGAACATAAGTAGATTTAAGATTTTATAAAAATTAATATATAGGATTATGTTAATAAATAATGCGATGTTAAGAAAAACAGTGTTTTTAAGTATATAGTTATTAAATAAATCAAGATATTTATTCTCACATTATTAGAGCATTCTAATGTGAATTTCTGTTGTCATTTCCAACAGTAACGAAACAATTCTACCACTACAATACAATGCAAGTCTAGAATATAAAAAGAAAAATTGTCCAGAGTTAGAGTAGTTGTAGCTTAGAATGTATACAAGTTTCAACTAAAAGTTAGAAGAGAAAAACAATAATATTACATCAAATGATGTTAATAATTAATAAGATGGTAAAAAGCAGTGTTTTTATGTGCATAGTTATTAAATAAAACAAGATATTTATTGTCACATTATTCGATAATTCTTATGCGAATTTCTGTTGTCATTTCTAACACTAACGAAACGAATGTATCACTATAATACAATGCAAGTATAGAATATAAAACGAAAAACTTTCCAGAGTTTAGAGTAGCAGTAGCTGGGAATGTATACAAGTTACAACTAAAAGTGAGAAGCGAAAAACAATCTCACAATCAGATGCGAGGAGAAAAAATATCGAAAATCGCCGATAGAACAGTTTGAACTTATACATCACGAAATAGGTATAGGAATTTCATGAATGCAAAATGATGCAAAACGGCGTTTTCCGTTCTCAAAGAAAGAATTGCAACCAAAAATAGCAGAATTTTCCGGAAAGTTAGACGGCATCTGGGAGGACTGGAAATTCGCCGGATAATGCGAATTCCGGATAAGGCTAGACAAGGACACAAATCGCTTATTATTCCAATAGAAAAACGGCTAGGTAGAAAATGGAGTTCGAAAAGTACTCTCGTCCCCAAGGAGTTAAGTTAGAAATCTTTTCACATGCTATGGACCATATAGTTGAAACTCTATGCTTTGGACAAGTATTACTTTAGATGGTTAACGTTTTGAATTCTGTAAATCTTCTTTTAGCTTTATAGATACATCTAAATATTATAGATACTATTTATATTTTAATAAAAAACTCATACTTTAGTTTTTTTATACATTATTTTTTACAGTTTAAACGTTTCAATTTTGTAAGTTATTTAGAAATAGCTATAGATTTACTAGGGCGTTTTAATTAATATAATTACTTTTAATTCACACTTGATGCACTATTATAATTTTTTTTCACGTTTGCAATGGTAAATAATAACCTTTTAGCTCATAAATATTTTATTGGTTAACATACATATTTAAAAAATACATGCGCAGTGTGCGAAAAAATAAACGGACCACCCTGAAACACTTTTGAAACAATAATCGGATCTTCACATTCTAAGATTCAATCTTTATGGTTCAAGGGGATGATTTCAAACCTTCTAATTAATTAGTGCAGACGATATTTTATGTTACGAAATCAGACACAATAATGTACTTTCCCTGAACATACATACCTTCTTTTCGACGGACGGATTTCTGACCCCCAAAATACAGAAGGTAACTGCAATATGTAAAGTGTGGTCCCCATAGTTTGTTCAGGAGGACGGACCAAAGTTTGGACTACTGAATGTCAATTTTATTTTTGGCACATTTCTCGATGTCTCGAAAACTGTTTAATCGAAATGAAAAAATAGTGCTCGCAACTAATTTGTTTTTTCAAAGATAATTTCATACAAAATATAACTTTTAGTAAATATTTATTACTTTTTATTATTTTATTTGATAATAGTCCAAAAAATTTGAATCGCATGGTATAATTTTTTTACAGCATTTTAAGGGATGTAATCATACATGGCAACATACAAAATGTGAGCAAAGTCGGTCGAATAGTTCCTGAGAAATCATATTTTTAAAAATAAGGCTTAGATCAACAGTTATTCAAGGTGGCAGCGTTTTATATTTTGTGCACTGTGCAATTTTTTTATCCAATAGTTTTTGTGTCAGGAGAGCGATATAACTTGTTGACGGTGTGTTTTCTGAAAGAATGAATGAATAAGCAATAGCAATAATATACCGATGTATGAATAATTAAGCAATACTATTAATGAGAAACATGTCCTTATAGGCTGGTTCCGGAGTCGCAATAAAATAGCTCAATACGGAAATAATTAAAAAATAATAATAAACTATAAAAAAGTAAAAACTTAGACCTAATATCGGAATCTATAATGAAAATCGGAATTTAGTCATTAATTTTTTTTTTTTTTTTTACATTTTTGACCCGTAAAAGTTTACAGACCACTCCCAGATAATTGTAATTTTATTTTTTAATTTGATTGATAATGTCTTTGTCAATAAGTGGTCTATTCGTTTTAGGTTATGGTTTTCATTTTTTTATGATACAACTCACCATATATGTGCAATTTAAATACTTAATAGCATGAAAAACTCGTTTTGTTATACGGCGGTGAAGAGAGTAATATAAAAAAAATATTCCAATTTCATAAGATTAATAATTGTAATAACGAGATAATAATCTATAATTGCTAATAAAAAGAATGAAAACTTTTACATATCGTGTTCTGAATTAACTGCATGTGAATGTGACATAGATTCCTCTTACTAATTTTGAACTTAGTAAGTAATCTTCAGGAAAAATACGAGAAAGTGCTAAATTACTTCACAATTTCTTGTTGCAATATCTGCTGCTACAGTACACTGTACACTGTTCAAGAACTCATACAGAGAAAGGAAAGTCATATCGAACGAAAATATCAAACAATCAATATTTACCTATTATTTAATAATTAACAATGGTCTCAATAATTTATACAACAGTCTTACCAAAATGTGCTTGTTTCAAAACATTTTAAGAAAAAAAAGTTCTTTGAGCTAAAGATTTAAAAAAGGAAGAACCACTCGGTTTTACGAACATATCTTAAAAAATTTAATTAACTCTGACAAAACTGTTTTCAAACGAAACTTTTAACGAAAAAGCACTTTAAAGTGAGTATTATTTCATCCATTTGCACCAGGCTACAAAATGAGCTGTTTTTTTTCTTTCCTTTTTATTAGCGGCTTTCATATTTTGCACTTAAGAAAATATTTTAGAACGAGATTTTGAAATTTAAAAAAATTATAATCTTAAGAATTAACTAATGTGCTTTGCTCCTTTTTAAAAAGAAGGATTTTAAAGTGATCACAATCAATTTGCGTGAAGTGGAAATTATAATTCTAAATTTCTTAAAAAGAATTTTAAGAATGCTGTTTAATTATAAAATATTAAAATGTAAGAAAAAACAAGTTCTGTCTGAGGTGACGTCACATTGACCTTTTCTTGTCTGCTACGGCAATTAATGATTAAAATATATTTTAAAAATTTATAGTAAATTTTAAAATATAAAGACATTCTGCTTAAATAGTTAAAGAAAAAATAAATATAAATAAGCTATTTTAGTTAGCAACTACGTGAGAAAAAAAAATGAAAGCTGCCGCAAATTGACACATATTAATACACTTTTGCACATAATATCATTATAATCTTAATCACACATGCATTGCTGTTCCTTTCAAATTATAACTTACGATTAAGAGAGTAACTCCTCATTTATTGCACTTCAATAGGTAATTTTTCCAAAATTAAATGAAACATGAATAAACTATTTTAGTTAGCAACTACGTGAGAAACAAAAAGAAGAAAAACTGCCTCAAACTGACACATATTAATACACTTTTGCGCATAATATCATTATAATCTTAATCACACATGCAATGCTGTTTTTTTTTTCAAATTATAACTTACGATTAAGAGAGTAACTCCTCATTTATTGCACTTCAATAGGTAATTTTTCCAAAATTAAATGAAACATGAATAAACTATTTTAGTTAGCAACTACGTGAGAAACAAAAAGAAGAAAAACTGCCTCAAACTGACACATATTAATACACTTTTGCTCATAATATCATTATAATCTTAATCACACATGCAATGATGTTTTTCTCAAATTATAACTTACGATTAAGAGAGTAATTCTTCATTTATTGCACTTTAAGAGGTAATTTTTCTAAAATTAAATATTTAAAAGCAGCTCCTTTAATTTAATTTTGATTCCGCTTTTACAGTTTAATAATATCAAAGAGGTAAAATCTTGGAAAAATGATTATAAACTAATCACAGAGCATATGGTAGTGACATTTGATAGGAAAAGCTAATTATACATTTTCAAGCTCCGTTTCCCGTTGATTTGATCCCTTTTCTCTTCCCTTATTTTGAAGAATTTTCAAAAAAATGAAGATCTCGCCAGGGAAAAATTAAAATAAAAGGTAGTAGCGTGTAATCTGCTTAGCGTTAATGACGTCGGCTTGACGCGACACGATTAAAACCTCATTAGGGGAGATAAAACAGACGCTTAATTTTCGCCACGAACAACTCGCCAACCCTACTGGTGACTTGAATGTTAAATGATGTGTATATTAAACGAGCTTATTATGACATTACCGGCAATTTGTTTTTATTTTATTCGGGATTTCTTACCCTCATCAGCATTTCAAATAGGGTCATATATTTGTCATAGTTAATAAATGTCATTAAATATAAAAAATATGCCAAATTTAACCATTGTTCAAGAATATTTACCTCTTTTATTTACACATAATGTTGTTTTGTAACTTGTATTATTATTTGTATTAATCCTCAAAACACATCAATTATGGTTAAAAGTATTATTGGAAGTAGTAAACTCATCATCCTTACAATTTTTATGTTTCACTTTTAATTTATTTTTGAGTCAAATTATAAGCTTAAAACTGGAAGTATTTTTTTTTTCATTTTTCATGATTTTTCAAGTTATTCTAAGTAAACTGTATCAACGAAAACTGTAAATAAATTTAGCAAACCAGATTTTTGCATTTATTAAAATGCTAAAAGTACACATGTGATTTCTACAAATAAATAAAAAATCAATAGATTTTTTAGTAAAATTGGGTGCATGAATTAACGCACAAGAAATAAGTAATTAAAAGTGACAAGTGAATTAGAATTTTTTCAACTTTTGTTATAAATTAATTGTTAAATTTTATCTTTCATAATAATCATAATTAATTGTTAATGTATCATTTATTTTAAGATAATATTGCTTATATGGAAGACCATGAAATTTCTTGTAGACACCCAAGTGTTTCGCTTTGTATAACAGGGATTTTTTAGGGGGAAATGTTGCAAAATCCCCTTATATGTCCTAAGCACATGATAAAGAGAGACTGTTGTTGTAGTTCATTTACGTCGTTGTAGTTGTTGCAGTTCATTAATGGGCTATTGGCGACGGTCTGGGAAACATCCCTGACGATAATCCGAAGACATGCCATCACAATTTTGATCCTTTGAGAAGGGATGGCACCCCTGGCTTCGGTAGCCCGACGACCTGCGCGTGAAGTCGAGCACTTTACGATGGAGCAGTTTAACGAGGACCAATACCTCTCACTCTCGGTCCCTACGCAGAGATAAAGAGAGAAAAATTAACACTTCAGATTCATTTCTCTCATTGTTATCAAACTAGACGTACTTTTCTTGAAGGAAAAACGTTTACATGTGGAATAAAATACAACAAAAAGATTAAGGAAATAACAAGTAGCAAAAACTGAATTTTTGCATCTTCATAACATATTATCAATCAATTAAATTAGGAATCAAAATAATTAAAACAAAATACTTTTTCAGATATTTATAATGACTAGAAAAATATCGTAACTGCCAGAAAGGAAAAATAGAAAGAAATGCCATCATTTTATTCTTTATTAATACATGAATTGCATAAACATAATTCCATTTTCAATAAAAATAAAATGAATATTCAGTAGTGGTCGTCTCAGCAATTTAAATGAAAAATTGTCCGCTTACTGTCTTCTCTACATGAAACTTCTGGAGTTGTCTACATCGGAATTTATTGAGATCAATGATGCATTTTGAACAAATCATTCTGAGTAACACAAATGATACTCTCAAAACGGCTGAAAGTCCAGAACAAATTCTTTTCGAAACTCAAATCTTTATTATGTTTCCTATTCTAATCTACTATTACTCTTTTTTTTATTCTTAATAATGTCCCCTTTTTCTATTTGCTGAAAAATGGAGATCAAGTGCAAAAAACATAAAAAGGAATTTTTCTTTTATAAATTGCATTTTACTATGATAATGTAAAAAAGCACTGTAAGTTTGTACCTTTTTTTATAAATTTCACCAAACATATATTTAGATTGTACAATTTGTTTTTAGATTTTTATAACATAGTTTAGTTTTGCCGAAAACACTTCCTCAGTAGTATTTAATAATTTGTACATTTTCATTATGTTCTTCAATATTTTATGAATTTTATGTGCATACTTTTCTTACCTTTTTTTTAATAGTTTTCCATTTTTTAACAAATATCTAGTACTAGGAAATATAGCTAAAAAAAAAACCCAGATTTTTTGGTAAACTGCTACCATAATGAGCGGAAACGTTACAAAAGGAATACATTATATTTATATTTTGTTAATTAAAAATATGCTTTTTTTTCTTCTTTTTTTTATACTGGAAATGTCATACTTTACGGCAATGTCCGTGTATGTTGAATCATAATATGATTCGCAGTTTAGATAGCACAATACACTGTTAGAGATTTCTTTGATGAAAATGGTTAAATAACAATTTATTTAATTGTTATTTTACCATATTCAAACAAAACAGTCAAATAACCTTAAATAAGACGGTATTAAAACTGAAAAAAAAAACTTTTAATAACGTTCTAACTAGGCCCCCCTAGGGAAGCCAGTAGTTCCTTGCAGATGAGTACATATTATAGCAGAGAGGGCTAATCTGTCTATCCCATGCCAGACAGAATAGGGATTCGAGTCCCAAGGTTGACGCCACTATATTTTCTTCATGCCCTTCAACGTGAAGAGTTTCCAGTGTCCTACATTCACCGATTTGTGACTCTGAAATAATTGAATACGTTATTCTCTTTCACGCATAGATGGCAGCACCTATCTTCAATGTCCAGTTAAATTTCTTTTTATGGTTTTGAAACCATGCTAGTTGTAAATGGTTACAAAACTGTATGGCTTTGTATTCAATGTTCTTTCAGCCATACTAGCTGTAAATGGTTTCACAACCGTAAAGGTAAAAAATATTCTTTGTCGTAAACCTTTTGGTTAATTGGATGGATAGACGGCTACCGGTTATTTTACCATAATTTAAGAATGCAAATTTTTAAAATTTTTATGTTCTATTTAAAATTAGGGTAGTACCTCAAAAAAATTCTCTCTCAATTTTGATTTGGTTCGGCGTTTTTAGATCAGTTTAAAAAATGTTACAATGCAAATGATAAATATAATGTTATGTAATTTTAATAATATTTCTTCAAACTTTATGAGGGTATAAGATTCTTTTTCTTTAGTTTACATTTTAATCAAGATTTTAACAACTTAGATGAAAATTTCTCTTTATCACTTAAAAAAAAAATAATTAACTTTAATTTTAAAAAATACCTCGAAAATATTCTTGATTTTGTCTATCAATATACACATTTCAACTCGTAATTAAAATTTATATGAAAAATAATAGTTTTATTGAATGCGCATATTTTTGCGCCTATTATTAGCTCTTGATAACAAATTTACTAAATAAGTGCAATAAAAAAGACCCAGAAAATATATTTTATGGAACTGAAGCAGGCCTTATTCAGCCGGAAGAAATTCTAAAAAACACTCCTAGCTAACCACTCAATGATTTTCTTAACTTTAAATTTAGTAATAGTCTTTTCTAATAATACTATCATAAAAGGACAATAAAAATACTATATTTGTTTATTTTTTATGAAAAAATATCTGTAGAGTTTAAAATACAAATGAAATTTTTATGGTTATTAGAACTGAGTATTTTTACAGAGTAATAAATAAGAAAACAAAATTTACCATAAATGTTAATTTTATGCGTTTTATTCAGAAAATATCTAACAAAATTAGAAATGTGCTATAAATATCAAGATCATAAGTTTAATTATTTTAGTATTTAATGAAGTAATGAATTAAAAATGTGAAGAATATGAAAGTTGACTTACTTTGATTTTTTAATTAATAAATTGGCACATAAAATCTAAATAGAAAAATATTATTTATAAATTATCGCCCAGAAAATATCTAGCGAAATCGAAAATATTAATAAAACATAAAATTATTGAAACTAATTAATTTTTCATTACATAAAGCGAAATATGTTAAAGTTATTAAAAAGGATAAATTTTTTTATTTAACACAGTTTTTAATTACCTAATAAAATGTCAATAAGTTGTGGCGTAACGACCACTACAATTATTTAACATCAATTCACTAGTATATAAGACATACTAACTCGACTCAATCTGGAGGTACCTTTTGATAGAGGTTGGCATCGTGGATTTCTACTCTCCCCATAAAGTAAAAATGATTTATGTTCTTTTTCTACACAAATATCAAACTAAATCAGAGTTACGAGTAAAATGTAAAAGTTATCAAAAGTAATTTAATTTTTGTTCAATAAAATAATTAATTATAACTTAAAATATCAATAAGAGAGGATTGTTTATATATTTTTTAACACTGAATAAAAAATACGAGTAAAGCTTAAAGTTATCAAAACTAATGATATTTTATTTAATAAAGTAATTAATTTCAACATGGAATGTCAATCAGAAAAGTTTGAAAAATATAAAATGTAGGGACTTAGAAACAGTAATATATATTTAGAACTTAATTCAATCTTTTCCAAAAGCAGCATAAATTTTGTATGATCACAAATTTATTGTAATTTTCTTTTTTCCTTTTTTTTATTACAATTGAAAATGTCAGAAGAAATTTTGTTAAGACAGAGAAGTTGAAAAATTGCTTTTGCTTGGAATGCAATAAATGTGGCTTAAATATCCTGAATCTACGCTAACTTCGTATGATTCATTTCCTTTCAAACAGAAAATGAATGTCACAGAAACATTTACGCAGTTTAAAAGCTTCCGTCTTACGAAGCACCTCGACACGAGATGACACTTTCCAAAAAAGAGTAATTTTTCTCAATTCCTTGAAGGGTATTAAATATCCTGGAAAAAAAGGATTGCTATCTCAAAAAAAAAGAAATTTTCAAACTCTAGGATAATGGAATCGGGTTTTAATTCCAGACAATTTCTATATATCATTGAAATTAGTAATCCTTAACAGGAATCAAAATGTCTAAGTGTATCAATTATTTACAAAATTTCTTCAAAGATATTTTCGTAAAAAGTAATGAAATTGCTAAATTAACTTAAAAAACTCATTTTAGGGGGGGATGTTATTAGTAATATGCACTAATAGCCAAATTATTTTAATCATTGGATTTGTTTTTCGTAATTTCAAGCTTTCAACAGAATTTTCTAGAACATATTTTCTTCAGAGGACATAAATATTTACAAACGAAAAATCATTCTATTGGTGTTATCATTGGTATATTGCAATAAAATATCTGTGGTGATAATTTCAGAACTTTAGTGCCTTTTAAAGTTATTTTTAATCAAAAACGTGTTTCACTGGAAGTTTACGGCATGTTTCTCAATAATTATTAATTTTCCATTCTTTCGTCTGGTAAGCTCAAGCAACATAGGGTGACGTCAGGACGTGAATAATTTAAAACTATAAAGAATCACTTTATTTGTGTTTATAATCAAACATTTGAAACGTGTTTCAGTAAAACAATATAATATAAATTCGACGATAATTTGTATTAAAAAATATGTTTCGAACTAAGGAGCAATTTCAGTCCCGAAGTTTCATGTGTTTTTGCTATTTTCAACCACTAAATTTAGTTCGCGACCTCATCCTAATAAAGATTAACTATACTGCGGGCCATTCATTTGATTCTAATCGTTCTAGTCTTGTCGTTTTAGTCCGATTCCTTCTTGAGTTCCTTGCTATTTCCAACTTATTTCCACCGATTTGGTTTGTAATCTCATTCAAATAAAGATTTACTGTAATACTTTGGCCCATTATATTTCGATCCAACTGTTTCGGCTGCTATCCTCCATGTGCGTCTACCTATTTTAAACCTCTCCGTGTGTTTTTTACTTCATCTTAATAAAGATTATCTGCCACTGTTTCAGTCTCGCCGTTTCGATCTCGATTCTTCAAAGGTTTTTGCTATTTTCAACTACTCGTCGGGGTTTGAGGATCCAAATAAAGATTGACTGTAATACTGCAGATCATGGCATTTTAGTTTCGGTCCCAATACTTCATGGAATTTATTTTTGTTGTTGCTATTTTCAACCTGCTAGCGTGTTTTGTGATCTCATCCAAATAAGAAATGAACTGTAATCATGCGGGCCATCACTTTTTGCTCCAGTCGTTTCATTCTCGTCTTTTCGGACCAGATGTTTCACCATTTTTTTAGCTATTTTTTAGCCTGCTAACGTGCTTTGTGACAGTATCCAAATAAAAAATTATCTGTAATCGTGCGGGCCATCACATTTTAGTCCAGCCGTTTCATTTTCGTCTTTTACCATTTTTTTACCATTACCATTTATACCATTTTTAAAAAAATTTTTATTTTTTTTTGTTGCTATTTTTGACCTGGTAACGTGTTTCGTGACCTCATCCAAATAAAAAAAAAGAACTGTAATCGGCCCGGCCATCACAATTTGGTCCCACCATTTCATTCTCGTCTTCTCGGACCCGATGTTTTACTTTTTCTTTTTCGTTTTCATTTTCTACGGTAAATTTTCATGTTCTTGGTGTTCATTCTTCTCTCCTCTGAGTTAGTCGACCAAATCGTGGAATACTCGATACAAAGCTAAATATGACATCGATTTGGCGAAAAAGGACATTATTAATTTCTTCCATCAGCGTTTCAACCTTCAAATAAAAGTATAAAAAATATATGCTTCATAACATTTTTTTTAAATATCTTAAAAACCATATGTGGTTTTATATATTTTAAACTAAATACGAAGAAGCAGTTGAGTTTTGTAAAATTCCATGTAATATTCCATACGTAATTTACTTTCTTTCATTTCACTTGATTTCCATATTTCATTCACTGTATAGGAAGTTTTAATAATTAAACACAAATTATCTTTGTTTTCCTTTATACAATGTGACCAAACATTATAGATAATTTCTATGCCCGCATATTTCTTTAATGATTTAGCCCCTGTAACACATTAATTTAAGTACCACGCTTCTCTAAGCAATACACTCAAATTTTGAAATTTAACTCATATTTGACGTGCCATTAACGAAATGCTAGTAATCATTTTGGTTAGTACCACCTATTAATGCATGTTCTCGATTAAAACTGACATTGTTAATTGCTGCTTGTATCAGAACATGCTATTTCTGTTTAACTAAACGGCGAAAATGCAATGACCACTTGACTTATTCAATTCAAATTGATATTTAATTTATAACATGACGCGATGCATGCTTAATAAGATTTATTAATATCATATAGTCAAATGACACATTTATAATCATCTGTGATGTTTCTTAAATATTGAAAACAATATTTCTTGGGATAAAGATATTTTTAAGTAGCTTCACTTTTTAAGTTTTTTCTTAATTGAGCATCCGGTAGTCTTGCATTAAATTTATTGTTCATAAATAATATAATAGTAAAAGTAATTTGATTATTACAAATAAATAAATCAAAATTATTTAGCAAAGCTGCAATAGTAAAATTTAATAAAAATCTCTATATAACATAAAAACATAATGGTCTAACATAGTTTTTCATTGCTGTCGGCGCCTTTTTATTGACCGAAAAATCCCACGGTAGGATCCAGTTCTCCCACATTAATTTCTATATTATTTGATTGTCATTAGTGTAAATCTTTACGTCATAAAAATATTGTTCACCTACAAAATATTTTTGTACAGTTAATTAAAAGATTTTTACCTGTATTATTTTTTATTCTACCCTGCTATTATTATATTTGAGATTTTGATTGTTTTCTATATTCCGAGTTGAAAACTATAAGAGTTGTTTCTTTATTAAAATGTAATTCTATATTGTATAATCTTATTACGCTACATTTTAAGACAAACTTAGTTGAATAGATTTCTAAACTTATTAAAAATTTTACAATTATTATTTTTTTGGGAGTATTACATCAATAAACTTTTATAAATTACATTCAAATAGACTCATTAAATGATTAAGCAGCGAACTCCGTGTACAAATATGTCAGCTTGTACGGCGCAAAATAAAAGACAGACCACCCTGAATAACTTTTGATCAAATGATTTGATCTTCACGTTCTAGGAATCAATATTTTTCATTCGAGGCCGTGATCTCAAATATGCTAATTAACAAGTGCAGGTGATATTTAAAGTTAATAAGCAAGACACAAAAACAAACATTCTCTGAATAAACATACCTTTTTTGTACGGATTCGGATTTCTGATCCCCAAAATATTGGGGGTAGCCGCAATCTGGGTAATATGGTCTCGATATTTCAGTCAGGAGAGTGCTCCAAAATTAGGACCTCTTTATGTTATTTTTAATTTTTGCGTACTTTACTATATCTCGAGAACTTTTAAAGGGAAATGAAAAATTTTTGAACAAAATTATAAAATTCGTTTATCCAAAGATAATTCCAGATGGGAAAAAAAAACTTTTAATAATTATTTATTACTTTATTTAATAATGGTCAACTAATTTTCAAATTGCATGGTATAAAATTTATTGCTAAAAATCATAATTCTACATAGCAAAGTGCAGAATTTGAAGAAAATCGGTTGAATAATTCCTGAGAAATCAAATTTCTTAATATCTGACTTTTTTGAACTTCAGCTTCTCATGAACTATTCAACCAATTTTGCTCAAACAGCGTATTATACCATATAAAATTATAATATTTAAATGTTGCAAACATTTTTATACCTTACAATTCAAAATGTTTTCCTTCATTAAATGAAATGAAAAATAATTTATATTTATTAAATTTATTTTTTGTATGGAATTATCTTTCAATAAACAAATTTTAAATTACGTGTAAAAAATTTTGAAATATTTCTCGAGATATAGCAAAATACGCAAAAAGTAAAATTAACATTAAGGGGTCCAAATTTTGGAGCGCTCACCTGAACAAATTATTGACCATATTTCCCATTTTCCGGCTACCCCCTATATTTTGGTGGTCAGAAATCTGAATCCATCGGATAGAAAAGAAATGTTTATTCAGAGAAAATACGTTTTTGAGTCTGATATCGTAATTTGAAATATCGTCTGCTCTTATTAATTAGCATATTTGAGGTGCCCCACCCCTTAAGTTGAGTCCTTTACATTGTTTCCAAGAACGTGAAGATCCAATCATTAGATGAAAAGTTATTTAGGATAGTCCTTTTTTTGGCGCATTGTACATTAAATAAGCTTCGTATCATATTTAGTAGATACCTATATGACGTACATATACGCATGTGTATATATACCTATATGACGTAGATATGTACACAAATATATAGATGCCTATATATACTTATGTAATTTTGAATAAGGATTAATAACAAAATTATTCATATTTGCCAACAAACTTTAGTAGAAACAAAAGGGAAATGTTTGAGCGTGGGAAGTGTGTGCACAAACGTAGGCAAGCGGAATTAGTTTTAGTACATTTATATATTTTTAGAGATTAATCTCAACTTTTGTAGAGAGAACAAATTATTTATGCGAAGAAACAATTATTGCGAAGCAATCATCGGGATTGATGAGTAGCAGCAAACAGGGAGCTTAGCCCTTAAGCCTTTAAAAAATAAAAAAAATTGAAATACGTCATTTGATTTTTTAATTAATAGCATTTACAGTAACTTCAATATGAAAAGCAGATCATTAAAGCTAAACTAAAATTGGATATAATGTATATAATACACCTAAAATAGAATGAAAGCAATATAGAGTCAATGTGAAATTCATACTAAATGCAGATTTATTGTAAGCTATTTGGAGGAAGCGTTGATGCACATTATCATAGAGTATTTACATGACTATAGATGGCGCTTAACAGCTTAGAATAGGAGATTGCGAGTTAGATATCCCTAGCCGAAATTCAAATAATAAATCTCAAGTGCATCAGCGGAAAATTTATTTGAAAACATCAGGTTTTATTTCATTATATTTGTCTTTTGAATTTATATTCTAAAGTAGCTTAAAAATCTTAAATTAAATATTAATTTTACTTATTTGCCGCTATTTAGCATCATAATTATTGTATTATTTACTAAACTTTAACAACACGGAAAAACAATTCTGGTTAAACTACCGTATTATATGGTAATAATATTTCTAATAATGAAAAAAGAAAATATAATTCTAGCTATAAAACCAAAATATACGGTATTTAAGCCATTCATTTGATAAATTTTCCTTTTATGTGATAAATGTTTACCAGAAATTCTGGTTTTTAAAATTATAGTACTTGTTAACATAGATTAATTAACATAGTATTTATTAGCATAGATAGTGCATATTAACATAGACATTCAAAATTGTAAAGTAAATTAAACCGAATAAAAGGTTTTTTATGCCATGTTCTGAGATATCATGATAAAATTAACAAATTTTACCACATTTCCGAAATTTTATCACTTATTATAATAGCACAATTTATAATTACTTTTTCTACTCCTCTTTTGGTCTTTCATTCAGGTCATAGATCTGGTCTAGGTTCATAGATTCATAGGTTCATAGATTCATAGAGTCTTAGGTTCATAGATCTGGTCTGACTTCGTCAGACCAGTAGAGGATAAGCAACAACAAAAACATAGTTACTTTTTTTCCATAATTGTTACCAAGGATCTTTGGAAAAAACTACCGAGCTTTTTGGTTTTAACATAGAGCTGGAAACACAGTGAATTTTGCCACATTCTGAAAGTTTTGACAATACTTTTTTCTTCAGTCACAGTACTAAATTTAAAATAATTTTTTTTAATTCCTGGGTTTAATATTTTAATTATGTACTTCGCTTATAATTACAAATAGAAATTCGGTATCATACAAATAAACTATATTTGACTTCGGTAAAAGTAAGAAATGCTTTATTTGAATCATTTTTATTGAGATTGCTTTCATAATTGCTAAAATCGTTACTCTATACACTAGTCATTAAAAGTCAATCATCAACAATAAATTGTTTCACTTTAACCTTATTAAAGAAAACGTTGTTGCTATAGTAAAATCTTAGAAAGGGAATATCTTTTATTCTATCTTTTATTCTATCTTTTGTAAATCATAGTTTTTCATTTATGTATACACGAAAATTATCGTTATTTTTTAACAGACTTTTTATGCTTTATTAGTTGGAAAGAGCAAGGTAAAAAGAGAATCTGAGATAATTTCCATTTATACACTTTCACTACGCGTAATTGTTTCAAACATTTCTTACCAAATATTAAATAGGTTATAAATTAAAAGCTTCTTACAAAAAAAACTATTTTTTTGCGTCTCGGCATTAGGCCATACAAAGTGAATTAATTATCTATTATCACGTTTTAAGCAATATATTTTTCTGTAATTAAGTTATGATAATGCAAATACATACATAAAACTATATTTAATGAGAGAAAACGACATTTCATTACTTATGTAACATTTTGTATTAAACTTGTTGCCACATTAAAAATATAATTTCACACACTATGAATCTTAAGAATCACAAAACAAGAATGAAAGAAATACTTTATTTTTTAAAAAATTATAGTATTTCTAAGGCATATAATTATCAATAATGTTACAAGAACAAATAAGTTTGGTGAATTATAATTATTCAGAACTAAAACAAAGCAGAGATAACAGCGAAGTACTGTGCACAAAAAAAGTGGATAGAATTTCAAAAATCAGAAATTTTTGAAATTCAATTTCTCATGGATATATCAACGATTTTGCGCAATTTTTGCATTTCACTATATAAAAAAAGATTCTTTAAAATGATGTAAAAAATTTTGTACCTTACAATTCAAATTTTTTCGACCTTTATTATATAAAATAATAAGAAATGGCAAATATTTACCAAAAGTTATTTTTTGCATTGAATTTTCTTCAGATAAACAAATTTTATAATTTTCAGCATATCTATATATTTATATTTCTCTTACACGGCACCAAAAATAAGCCTCATTACAACTCCCCGAATGGCAACGTTAGAAAATCGACCAATGATTGCTGCTAAAAATGTCACATGGCAAATCTAGTTGAGGTGGCTCAACATGCAGCGCTTTTAAAAACGGAAACAATAACCAGAGTGAGCATTATCAGGTTGTTCAGTTCAGATTCATGCCCTAAAAACATGATAATATTTAATTTAAACTCAATTAGGAATTAATTAATTAATTGAAGTCAGAATGCTTTAAAAGGCCGCTGTTGAATTGATATTTTTCTACTGGGAGCTACCTAAACGTCTAAAAACCGTTTAAGTGTTTGTATTGAATGCATTGAATTCTTTTATATTTCGCGTTTATTTATGCATTGAATTTTCACGCTTTAAAATGCATAATATTAGTGAAGATGCTAGGGCTTTTAAACGTAATAATAGAAAACGTGTTCGAAGAGCCCAAGAAAGTGTTAAGGAATGTTATGGAAGACGTAGATTGCAGAGATCAAGTGCAATAATAAGCATTGGCAGTAGACAAGGGGAACTCCCCGATTAGAAATGCAGCATAGCGACCTCCACTTGATATTTCTCGGGTAATGCTAACAGCCATGCATTTTTAATTTATTGTATGTAAAACATCCTTATTTTGTTCTAAAATGTTAAGTACTTTATCACAAATGTCAATTAATATAGAAATTGATTTCAATAATGCCGATCACCAAAAAATATTTCATTTGGCGATAAAACAAATTTTTGTGTTCTTGAAAATGGAAGACTTTTTGAGGGTTATTATGTCACAAGGAAAAGTCAGGGTTAATACATTAAATAATACATTTTTTTTTTAAAACTTTCAGAATTTCTAGCATTTACTAATTTATTATAGACATTTAGTTGAATTTAGGTGAGTAACTGCAATATTTGATAATTTCTTTTGCTAATATGTTTCTCATTTAGCTAATGTTTTGATTTTTTCACCATGTACAATCTAAATAGCTAATATACTTTTTTAAAAGCCAATAAGAACATTGATAGAATTCTTCTACATCAGTACAATACTATGTCTTTGATGATAAAATACTATGTCTTTGTGCTAGAACATTGTGTTCATTGGCGAGCGAGCGCAGCGAGTCATGGTTCACTGCGTGAACCACATAGGATTGCGTAGCAATTCTCGGGTGTTGGCGAGCGTTAGCGAGCAGGGGGCGGAGCCTCCTAGTTTTTTTTATTTCACTTAAACAGCTCTTAAGATCTAACGAAGTATGCAAAAATGCAAAATGAACATTAAGGGGTCAAAATTTTAAAGCGCTCTCCTGACCAAACTATTGGGACAATATATCCGAGATTGCGACTACCCCCTTTTATGGGGGGGGGGGGTTCCAAATCTGAATCAGTTTAAGAAAAGGTATGTTTATTGAGGAAATAACGCTTTTGTGTCTGTTTTCGTAACTTAAAATATCGTCCATACTTATTAATTAGCATTTTTTAGGTCACACCCTCGAGTTATGAAGGTTGAGTCCTGGAACGTGAATATCCAATCCTTAGATTAGAAGTTATTCAGGGTGGCCCGTTTTTTTTGGCCAATTTATATATATATATATTGTTTCACTTT
>NC_092205.1:32591325-32656880 GCF_043381705.1 Parasteatoda tepidariorum
TTCGTGATAAGCGATTTCGCGTTTACGGGGTTTGTCTGTATATGTATATATATATATATATATATATATATACAGAGAGAGAGAGTTGGAGAGGGAGATATAGATAGATGAATATAATCTACATAATTATATCTATACGATCTATCAATTACTATGCTCGATACTCTACATCTAGTTATATTATTATCTAGTAGAAATTTCTACTTATTTTATTAATATTGTATAGTAATATAGTTAGGTAAATAGTGGCAGCAGAGCAACACCTCCTAGAAGTAGGAAGGCCTCAGCACGGATTAATTTAGTAGTCCGATGTGACGAAGTTAACTGCGCAGTAGATGAAAAATAAGAAAGATGTCATTACGTTCTGGGTACTAAACTGCACAGGGGTTGAAATACGAAATATGTCATTACGTTTGGACTACTAAAGGATATTTATGGTAACCCGTGCTGAGGCCTGCTCTTTTCTAGGAGGTGTTGAGCAGAGACCACTTAGACATTTGTTAATTTTTGACTATTTAAGAAAACAATCAAAATGTAACTCCACAATCGAATCGAATTTTTTACAGTTTTTTTATACGAAATTGTTTAGATAAAATATTTTGTTTGTTTCACAATGTTTGTAGAGCGTCGGTTCAGTTATTGAAAATATAAGTTTCTCTCTACCAGCACTGTTTGCAGCAACAGCGTGGTGCAGTCCAATAAAAAAATAAGCTAAGGCCATAGTGGACATTTCGACTAAATAGACCGAAATATTTAAAAAACAATTTTTTTTTATGCAGTTTCGATACGCAATCAGTTAGCGACCTTTTTAAATCACATTGATACTTGGCGAGAAAATTTTTTCGTTCCAAACAAATTACAACAATCGAGTACTTGCAACTTGAAAAGAAGTGGGATAATTATGCCTAACCATGTAATTTAAATCAGATTCTATCGGATGCTTTTAAGCGATGTCACGCGTGTGTGTCGAACCCGATTGGCAACTGAATCGAGAAATGACATGATTTACAATGACGTCACTTGCAGGTATTCAATTGCAGCAATTAATGCATTTCGATCTCCTTCTGTTTTCCTTTGATAGAATTTAAAATGTCTTTTTTTCTGGACACTCAGTAATAAGTAGTTTGGTTGAAGTAATAATATTAATATTTATAACTGTGTTTATCTATAAGTGTATTCAAATAAATATTTCGGAGATATATGCTATAATAAAATAAATGTTTCAAATCGGGTACTTAAAAAAAGTGGCATAAGTTTGCTTAAAAATTATTTTAAACTTTTATCATATTGAAGCAAAACAGATTCAATTTTATATTTGTTGTCAGTTCATATAATGGATTAGAACAACGTATTTTCGAACAAAAGGAAAATACATTTCTATGAGAATAAAAACAAATTCTAAATTTATGGTGTTGTCTTTTCGTCTTTGAAAGTGAAAATAAAAATGGCAAAACATCTTAACAGCGTAAGTGCAAACTGGATTGATGAAACGAAGTGGAATGAATTTCCTAAGGCAAAAAACTTTTTCGAACTTCGTGTAAAATTCATTAAATTTGATTTTTATAAGATTTTATTTGGGAACGTTCAATATAAAACAACATTTCGCACTTTACGGTGTAAACCACTTTTAGGAGTAATGATTTATTTTGAAAAGCTAGAGGTTTCTCTGAGTTTTACCTGAAGAAAATTAAATACCTATAAAAATTAAAATTTAAGAATATGGTAACATGCTTGCTGTTTTAATCCTATATTAATGTTATTTTTGTCGTTGAAAAAATTAAACTTATAAAAAGAATTGAATTTGAATTTTTTCTGGTAGGAAAATTTAATATGTACTTTTACTAAATTCAGCATGAGCATTAATTTATTTCACATTGAAAATATTTTATAGCTCCTTTAGACATTAGCTCACGTAATTTTTGTAACCTGTATTAATAGTTGCTTTAAAAATAAAATCAGTATTTGCATTTGAAAAACCTATAACTTATATTTTTATTACCTTTTCATTTCAGATTTTTAACAACAGCATCCAATGCTATTAATTCATATTTTGTAGGATTTAATCGACATTAAATGAATCGATTGAATCGAAATAAATGGAAAATCAATGGATAAATGATACTCTATTATTTCGTTATTTTTTTGCTCTTTTTTGAATAAAACATTCTATTTTCATTTGATAAAGTATGCTGGTTATCTCAAAAGTGTTCAACAGCATTTTCATTTAAACTAATTATTCTTTGCACAGATAATATGTGACCAAATGTAAATTGAAAAACTATATAAACACAGCATGCATACCAAACACATAAGTCGATAAAAATATTTTCTTATTCCCCAAATTAAGCTTCTGAAAAATGTGACGCCATTTGTAAAATACCTTAATTAGTAAAACAAGTTTGTTTTAAAGAAACTATTTCTTATGAATTAATCCAGTGTTATCAATCTAGGCAAAAAATGAATAGTTTGAGTTCATAAATATTTTAGAAAATGTATATGTATTTTAAAAATGTATTTTAGAATGTATTTTATAGATCCAGTTTAATCATATTTAAAAAATAATATAATTGAGATCTAAAATAATATAATTTTATTATATCGTATTATAAATAGCATATTTATTACAACACTTTCCTCATAAATATCGACATCGTTTTACCTTATATTAAATATAATTTTAAAGTAGAAATATATTTATATATTATAAAAAAGGAAGATTTGAAAGGAAAGTTAAGGACGGAATATGTTAACAACTTCCTTCAAATTTAATTTACACTTCTTTAAACATAGTTTTGTATTTAAGAAAAACACTTCTTTAAAAAATTCTTTTCTTCTCACTTTATTCAATAAAAGCAGACGATTTATCTTTATTTTTAACTCTTTTATCATAATTTAGTTTTCGTTTACCATTATGAAAATCAGTGAAGATTGCCAAGTTAACCAAAATATTAAACACAGCATTTCGGCATTTTTATTTCTTTCAAAAACTATTTTATGGAAGCAACTAACAGTAAAAGCTCAGCGTGTCCTATAATTTAGAATATGGAAAGTTTTCTATTTTTTACCATACAAAACACTACCTTGACCTTTTATTTTTTTAAATGAAAGTCGAAAAGTATTGAAGTCTTTGACGAAAGTGATTATGCAAATTCGAACTCCAATATCCCGTCACTCTGCAGTTTATTCATATTTTTCTATTTTCAGCAAAACTTCAAAAGCCACCCCCTATGTCTGAGCAGAAAGTTAGGGGGCTTAAGGGGTGCAAGGAAGAAAGGATGGGTATTGTTTGATTAGCATAATTCGCGGGTCGTTCTATTTTATAGAAGACTCTTTTACAGATTAAATTCCGAAACGCAGATAAGATGACGTCATGAACAGTAGCCATGGTAACACAAAACAACAACCAAGACTCACACCAACGCTTCGGTATTGCCCGGGACCTGATATGTTATGTTTGCATAATATAATTAGGAATAAAACAAGGTTTTTCAGAAGCTTCGAGAACAAGATGGCAGCTTAGAAAGGAAACAAAGGAAATAATAACATTATTGCCTTAATTTTAAAAACATGTTATTGCACTTTATTTCAAAGCTCAATAGATCTAAAATTTGGTGCTCACTCTTTTGTCTTTGGGTCTTATAAATTGTAAACACGTTTACATTTTATTAAATCAACTGCATAACAGCTGGTAAAAAAATATATGCACATTTACCCATACAAAATATTTAGTTACTTCATTTAATTATTTGTATTAAATATTACTCCTACAAACTTAGCATAATAACATAAAACATAACGTCAATGAATTTTAAAATAATAGCAAAAAATCTATAGTCATATACTTGAAAAAAATGCTTATAATTACTGGAAATTTGTAGATATCATTTTAATTTACAAAACTTTTAAAACTATTTTTTTCATACAACTAAGCGTTATTAAATAACGAAATGCATTTAAAGAATTAGTTTAAAAAATACCAGCCAAACAAAGTTTTGAGTATAAAATTCTTAAACCATGAGCTCAAAAAAAGAAGTTAAAAAAAAACGAGAAAATAAGTGATATTTTATTTTATATCTACGCAAGAGAACAGGTAAGTGCTTTATTTACATCGCAAGAGAGCTGCACAATGGGTTATTGGCGACGGTCTGGGAAATATCCGGGAGAATGATCCGAAAATATTGAAATGTAATTTTGATCCTCTGCAGAGAGGATGGCACCCCTGCTTTGGTAATCCGACGATCTGAAGTCGAGCACTTTACGGTAGAACAGTGTAACGAGGACCCACACCGCACACTCTCGGTCCCTACACAGGCTGATCAAAGTGGTCACCCTCCCACTTACTGAACGCAGACAGTGAGCCTTGACTTCGGTGTTCTACTGGGAACCGTGTCTTTACGATCAGTCCACTGCGGGACTCAAAAGAATGGACAACATCCTGAATAACTCTTGATCTTATGTTCGGAGTTTTATTTACAAAATCAGACTAAAAAATTTACTCTTTTTTGTTAAGAATTTCTATTTGAGATATCGAATTTTAACCTTCAAATTATGAGGGGGGGGGGCTATGGCCATAATCTGGAAAATTTGTTCTCAGTAGTTTCAGTGGGAGAGGGGTCAAAAGCTTTGATCTCTAATGTCTAATTATTTTGCTCTTATCGCTTTATTTCGATTTTTTTTATTACTTCGCTCTTTACGTATTTTGCTATATTACGAGAACTTTAAGAGTGACTCGAATATTTTTGTAGCCATATAATCCGTTTATACTAGGATAATTCCTAGGAAAATAATTTCAAATATTTATTTGCTTTTCTTCTTTATTTACAGTCGGTGAATTTCTTGTTGAACAATATTTTACATCATGCTATTAAAATATAAAATTTTAAATGCCAAACTACCAATTTTGAAAGAAATTGGTCGAATATTTTCTAACATTATAGCTCTTTGAAAGTCATGTATTAAAAATTTAATTTTTCGAGAACTATTCGATCGGTTTAGTTAGAATTTTGAGTGTTGTCAGTTAAAATTAATCTTAAAATCATGTAAAAATGTGTATACCTTATAATTTGAAATTTTTATATAAATAGTGAAATATGAAAATAAATAAGAAACAAATATTCAAAATGACTTAACTTAAAAAAAAATTTTAATTGTGTGCAAAAATGTTCAATTCGCTTAAGAAGTTCTTGAAATATGGCGAAATGTATCTAAAAGAAGTCAAAAAGTGGACCCCCTGAATAACTTTTGATTTAATGATCACATCTTTACTTTCTAGGACTCAATCTTAATGATTTGAGAGAGTGATCTTAAACATGGTAAATAATTAGTGCAGACGATATTTTAAGTTACGAAATCAGACACAAAAACGCATTTTCTCTGAACAAACATATCTTTTCTTCAACGGATTCTGACCCCTAAAATACGAGGGGGTAGCAGCAATCTGGGAAATATGGAGTCCATAGTTTGATCAGAAGAGCACTTCAAAATTCGGATCCTTTAAAGTAAATTTCACTTTTATAGTATTTCGCTCTATCTCGAGAACTTTTTAAGCAAATTAAAAATACAATTATAAAATTCGTTTAGCCAAAGATAATTCCATGAAGAAAATAAACTTTAATTAAAGTTTATTATTTGTTATTATTTTTTATTATTTTATTCAATAATAGCCAAAAAAAATTTTAAGGTATACATTTTTTACATTATTTAAAAGTAAGTAATTTTACATGGCAAAAAGCAAAATTTCAGTAAAATCGGCTGAATCGTTCATAAGAAATTGAATTTTAAATATACAACTTTTTTAAAAGTAGATTTCTCAAAAGCTATTCAACTGATTCTGCTCAAATTTGTACTTTGCCAAGTAAAATTGCTTACTTTAAAATGGTGCTAAAAATTGTATACCTTACAATTCAAAATTCTTTCGAATAATATTAAATGTATAAAAAAAATACAAAAAATCAAATAAAATTGATTAAAATTTATTCATAATTGCATGCAAAATCTTTTTAAATTCGCTTGTAAAGTTCTCGAGATATAGCGAAATACGCAAAAATTAAAATGAACATCAAGAGGTCCACATTTTAAATCATTCACCAGATCAAACTATGGGGACCATATTTCCTCGATTGCGGCTACACCCTATATTTTGGGGGTCAGAAATCCAAATAAAAAGGCATGTTTATTCATGAGAAGTACGCTTTTGTGTCGGATCTCATTATTTTTCGTGTGTTTTTGCTCCGTTTTTGAATATTAGATCAAAAGCTAGGGCGGTCCGTTTTTATTTGGAACATTGTACAACAAATTTGAAACATTCTGAATTGATATTATTAAAATGTTAAGAAAAATAGCTGTTAAGTCGTTTTTCTCGAAATCTTCATTGGAGCACTTACGCTGTTTTTTTTTTCAGTCGCACGGCAGTGTAAGTGTCCTGGTTTTCCTTCATTTGATCTTAAACTCAAATGAAACATCTTTCACGGAGAAGAAAATTAGAAAAAACAAAAACAAAATTTCGTTAAATTGTCAATTTTACCTTCATCAGCCTCTAAGTGACAGTAGGTGTTCTGGTTCCTTTGCATTTGAACTATTACACTTATGAAGCAACTTTTACAAGTATAAAACTTAAAATTGTAGAAAATTTCGCAATTCCTGTGAAAACCTTTCGCAATTGAACCTAACAACAGCCTAACGCACGTAATAGCCCTACTTGTTTTCTTGGAATTGAATAAATTGTTAGATTAAGTAATTTTTTTAAAATAAAATTTATGTTAAAAATTCTATCCAAAAAAGCAACATGTATTTCAATGTAATATTTAGAAAAAAAGAATTGCATGCAAAATGTTAAATGGCTAATTAACAAATTTTTCCTAATTTTATTTCAAATGCTGCATTAGTGTTTTAAATATACTGTGAATTGTATTATCGAATTATATAATTTATGCCTTCAATAAAAATAAGGCATAACAATATGTTTTAGGCAAGTGGAACTGTATGTGTAACAAATATTTTTCAATTGACGTAATTACTTTCAAAAACTTCCCATGAATGCAATAAAAATCAAATAAAACAATTTCAAAGAAATTTTTCTATACTGTAAGAGCATTTAATGCTTTTTTATTGTTTTATCTAAAAATGTATAAAATCTAAAGAATACTCTGTCAAATTTATTAAATAAACATGTCATTCTCTTAGGTTTACGAATCCATAAAGTAAAGCTGTTTTCAAATTTACACGAATAACTTTTAAATATTCAGGTGTGTGTTTTTCAAATATATTTTTTAAAATCAAATTACCTTTCGTAGTTTTTAAAACATTTCACTGAATATTTCCTTTCATTTTTTTTAAAATTTTCTGAGGAAAATATAAAAGGTTCCTCAAAATTGAGGATAGACTTATGTACTCATAATTGAGTATAGTGAGTGACATACCCAAAATTGTAACAGAATATACTCATTTTTAAGCAAAATGCACAGTTTCAAAAATGGAATAGCATCGAATGTAAGTAAGTTCAAACTTGATTATTTTATAACTATTAAACATTTGAAAAGAAAAGAATTAGTTTAAAGTTTTCTGTAGTTACTTTCATTCCAAACTAATTTCATGAACCAAAAAATGTCTGCAAATCGATAATCAACAATTTCCAGTTAGAATTTTAACAACAGTTAGAATTTTCATTCTTATTCAATTTTAGCACATTTACCAAATTTTCTTACATATTATGAAACAATATTTTCGAGTTAATTTTTCTAAAATAATCACATAAGCGTTTCGGTAAAAACTATCGAGCTTTTTGATGCTCCCTTAGACCAAGAAACACAATAAATTTTACCATATATTGCTAATTTTGACCATACTTTATTTCTCAATGTGCATCGGTAAATAAATGTGATTCAATATGAATTAAATTAAATGCATATGCTAGAAATAACTAACATTTGCTATTATTTTTGCAGAATTTATGGTAATTATAAGGAACGCTCAGGCCTCATCGCTTGTTATTTCACAGTATTAAATAATAATTTCAAGCATATTATATTGCTACTGGTAAAAAAATAGAATATAGAATATGTTTATTAAATGCATAATTTTATCTATATAATCTTCACTCTAATAAAAACATTTTTCAAAAAACTAGAATGCCATGACAAAAGAGATAGGAAGTAAAGGAAACAGGATCAGACGAGAATCACAGAGAATACGAGAATTAATGCGCGTGATGTCATCGGGGATTTATACTGCCCAGTCAACAAACGAGAAGGAATGTCCAGCCTAGATCTGTGAAATGGCCAAATGGTCGAACGGATAATCGCATTTCAGCGTAAACTTTTAGATCCTACATGATTCCGAGGAGAAAATGGGGTTAAATTGTTCGAAAAGAACCCAAGGCAATACGAGAATTTTGGAAAGTTCATATAATTTAGTTAAGTGCGTTTAAGCTCGTTTCAGATATATCTTCAAGCTACAAACGCATAAATGCATTTAGTTTCTAAGTAATTTTTATGAACTATTAATAACAACATTAGAACTAATTATGTATTCCGAAAGTTATTGAGGAATATATTTGTTACATTAATTATGAATTTAAGTTAAATTTTCCAAAATAATTTGTATCGAATTTTAAGTTAAAGGTAAACTTTTACCCGAACAATTTCTACACAATATTAACGAAACACTGTTTAACGCATATATGCGCAAACTACTACTGAAATATTTATAAACAAATATCATCTAATTTTTACTTAAAAATGGCTTATTTTATTTAACTTCTTAAAATATCTTGAAAATGTTTGATAAATAACTTTCATTCACTGATAAAAACCAATGTGTGTAAAGCTTTGTTTTCAAACAATTTTAAAAATTTTCCAAAATTAAGAACTGTAATTTTCTCGGAAAATATTGATTTATTATTTCTTTACGAGTAATTTCGTTTCAAAAGATTTTTATTCCTTTGAAGCATTTACACAATAAAGCATTTTCATTTGTCATCAGAATACCGGTTAGAACAAAATACGTGCCTGCATGGTATCAAAATGAGATCACATTAAATTAAATTTTCGGTTCTTTAAAAAATTCCGAATGAACTTACGAGAAAAATAACGTGACCTAAAGAGTTGGTACTTTTTACCGTAAAATTAATTTTTACTGTAAACTTTTACGGAAAAAAGAATCTGAGATACTGTAATTTTTATAGATAAAATCGTTGATTCACTCGAGTTAAATATATATTACTGTAAAAATTATGGTATAAAATGCTATGGTAAAAATAGTTTGTAGATGATGTAGCCGAAGTGCCGGTACTTTATACCGTAATTTAATCCTGAATTTTGATAGTGCGTAAATTTAATGCAATCCAAAATTTATTTTAATGAACACTTTGATAAACAATAAGAAAGAATCAATTATCATTTTCAAAAACTAAAAGTGCAACATCAAAACAAATTTTCTCACCTCTAAAAAAGACTAAACTAACAGAAACCTTTTAAATTTAGTTTAAGAAAATCAATACTCTTTTTGATTAGATTTAAAAGTGATAAAACTTTTTCTATCACTGATTTGATAGTAAAGTTAATGTTTACAATGGCATGTTTAGTTTTATCGGAAACTAATGCATTTTGTACATTAACGGATACTCTACGCTTATGATATAACATCAAAGGAAGTTTGCATTATAAAAATAGAATAAATAGCTTTTTTATTTTAAAAGTAAGGCAAAATACATATTGGGTTTTACATCCATTTGTCTGATACAAACACATTAAGCAGCATTTAAAAGCTAATTTGGGAATGTCATTTCTCCCCAAGCTTAGTATTTTTCAAATAGTCGATTTTTTACTTTTGAAAATTTACCATTTTTGTAATTAGCTATTGTTATAATATCGAATGCTTATAAAAGATTCCCAAAACTGAAAAATAAGGAATCTTTTGTCTTAGATTCCTTTAAAAGAATAAGAAAAGCTCTGCTTTTCTTTATGTAACACTTAATTCATTTCTAGAAGATTTATTTTTATAAAGAATTTACCTTAAATTTTGCCATCCTGTCATTCATTTTTGATAAAAACAATAAAATTAAATAGTTAAAGGAATATATAAGTTGTGAAAGTTTCATTATTTTCATTAAAAATTTGGTGTTGCTTTTACGTACATTTGTCATTCTTAATTAGATATAAGAACGATATTAGATACTAGAAAAAATTCTGATAGAATAACCATACTGTATGGTATAGGCATTTATGTTTTTTTTCTTTTAAAAAGAAATAGAAACATAATTTTGTTATTGAAACCAAAAGTTTCGCTATTTAAACCATTTATTTGGTAACATTTCCCTTCATATGATAAGAGTTCAACAGAAATTCTTGTTTTTAAAATTATAACTCTCATTGTCACACATTTAGTAACAAATACAGAACTAAAAGGAAATTTAACCGAATAAATAGTTTTTATGCCTTGCTCTAAGATATTATAAAAATATTACCAAATTTTTCTACATTTACGAAATTTAACATGTATTATGAAATAATACTTTATTGTTAGTTTTACCGAAATCAATGAGCATAGTTAACATTACCACGCTTTTGTTGCTCCCATAGAGTCAGGAACATCGTAAATTTTACCATATTCTGATAGTTTTAACCATGATTTTTTTTCTTAGAGCAAAATAACTGAAGATTTGTAAAATCGGAGAAATCGGTCTTAAAACATAAGAAAATAGAAATACATAGTCTTAGCAGCGATCTTCTTAGAGAACGAGGAACTTTATTTTTATCAATTTTTGAAACTAGTTACAAAGAGGACGCTTCAAAACGATGAAAAAACTATTCAACAATGTTTGAAATTTCTCATTATTTGCAACAACATCGTTACTCGATATGAAACAATTAACAAACACCAGGGTAAGCATCTCATTTTCCGAAACATGCCTTGGTCTGACATGAAGCAAAAACTTAGTTTCATAATCAGTTGCGCCTTACGCTGAGGAACTTTTAACCAAATTTGAGACTTTAGATGTTCATCTATTCAACAGATCTTTATCTCCATTTGCTCTTCTCTAATTGAATTTTCGAATTGTTTGCTATATTTTGGACAACCTGTAAAAAATTTCGATGTTACCAAGTTTTTTCAGGACATTCTTTATACTCACTAACTCTAAATAAATGGAAAACTACAACGTTGGTCAAAAAAACAATTACTACACTATAATGAAATGCAAATAACATAAATATTGAGCACACGTTTAGTAGAAAGAGTAACAGGAGAAATGTATAAAAAATTTATAGACTCAGAGAAATATGAACCAAAAAAATTCACATTTAGCAGAAATAACAGCATATGTTTGTTTAGACAAGGAGTCAAACAAAGATTCCATCGGATTTTAAAGGATCTCAATCAATAAAGGTTCAAGACTCCAACAGTTCATTGACATTAATAATCAGCGAGTAATGGAGAATCAATCGCTAGGCAATCATTAAATACACATTTTAAATTGTTCGCCGAACGCGAGATAGCTGGCCGTGATAATAACGAACATGTTTTGCCTTAAAAAAATTCAGGAAAATGCAGAAAACACGTAATCATACCTTATCATACAGAAAAATAGCACAAATCTAACACTATGACAGCGTTAGAAAGTCCTCGAAGATAGCCCGAGGCATGAGTCTTTTTATGTCGGAACGGATCTAAAATTGCCAGAATAGCTAACAAGTGATGATCGACTCTCAAGTGTACCACAATCCCCAATATAATCACTGTGGATTATGGACCAGTGTAACTATTTTGTATGCAAGTTGGCAACGAGCGTTCTCCATGATATGGATACTGCTATTGTGGAAATACGCGAAATACAGATATGGCCATCATTGAGATACACGAATCGGGGATGTGGCCATTTTGGTTCTGCATACAGACCAAGCTTTCACCTGTAAGGAAGACTTGGCGTCATTCATGATTGCAGAGGCCAGTCATTGATCACAGCACTGAAGATGCTCCTATCTGTGATGTAGCGTGAAGGATAGAAAAAGACATGTTTGCTACGCTGGCGATTTTTACTGTTGGCAATGTTGTTGAACTATTTGAGCCCAAATTTGTTGTCTTGCATGTGACTCCAAGGTGTTTAAAATGATCGGAGTTAGTCTATGATTGAGATTGAAACTACGTCAAAGCTCCCAATAAAGTCATCATTTAATCGGCTTAGGGCAGTAAAAATAAAAGAGATGAAGCTTATCTGTGTGTATATTATCTAATGATGATCTGCTGAGGTGAGATTGATATACTTGACTTCAACGAAATTAGGATACCGAGAATGATCGAATTATACGTTAAACCAATGCCGATAGCCTTTTTCAAGGACGTGATCGACAGAATTTTTACCTTATTGATCTATCATCAACACTGTTAATTGCATGGATGTTTTGGAAGAATTAAGAAAAAAGATCAACAACACGCAAAAGCAAGTCAGTGTTACATGATTGCTGCATTATGACTTGTTGCCCAGCTGTGCTTTTCTAAGATTTCGTGAATTCCTGGAAAGAATAAAGAAGAAACATTGTCGCAATCAACGTGCAGTTCAGACATTGTGCCAGTTATTAGTTTCAGATGAGCTGCGCGAACTGCACGTTTCAGGAAAAAAAATAAGTCAAGTATTTTTTTTTCCGAAAATGAGTGAGAACTCTGTATAATAATCTTTAGCATTGGCTAGTATTTTAAATGTCTTTCGTGAATAACAGTATTTAATGTGTACTTCTGAGTGTCATAGTTTTTGTACACAAAAATCATAATCCCATATAAAATCGCTCTTTTTACTGCACGGAAGCTTTTCAAGGAAACATATTAAAGATATTTAATATATTAAAGGAAGTGCATGTTATTCACGGTCAGTCTTAGTGATGAGGAGAGCCATATTTTTTTGCATTTATATCATATTGACTTTGAACTGTTTTTAATTTTCATTAAGAAAGAAATTAATTTTTTATTATTTAAGTAAAATATATTTGATTTAGTTTTCTTTATATGTGGAAGAAATATGAGGGAATGAGTATATATCCTAAAGGCTGCTGTGGACAGTTATCGATATTAAATCATTTATTTAAAAATCACATTTTGTGACTTTTCCAAAAGACCTGGTATAATAAATAAAGGTATAATAAAATAATTTTTTTCTGATTCACCTTATAAAAAATTATTATTATCCTAACTCTAAAACATTTGCACAATTGTGTCTTCAATTAACAAACTACAAAAAAAACTTAGTAATGTTTCACACTCTGTCTGCTTTACAAACATTGGAAACTAAAAATAAATGCATCATGATCGATATTGTCTCGTAATTGCTTCCATTCATTGGCTTAGTAGATAGCTTATCATATCTTCTCTAATACCACTACCATAAGAAATACAAAAGCAGAACACAAAAAAGAGAGAGACAAAAAATTTACTCTCAGCACCTCATTATTCCATGGAAATGCTTCTCATCGTCAATGTGGTTTCCGCTACATTGATTTCGCTAAGAATATTTCTGCGAGAAGCAAATCTTTCGTGATTTTTTTCCCCCAACTCTTTCAATTTAAGATATCGTTTTTGCGTTTGTAAAGCATGTAATTAAGGAACGGAAAATTGATTTCGAGTTAAAACCGCTTTTGAAGTAATTTGTCTTTCATATGATGTTTTTATAACCTGGAGATATTTTAAGTCAAAAGTTTTAAGTTTACTTTTGTAAATTACTTTGCTTGTTTGCTTTTAAAAACCTTTCCCAAAGCTTAAATTTATTTGCAATAGAAAATTCATTACGAAAAATTATTTTAATGGGGTAAACAATCAAAAAAAATTATACAGATTAGAACAATGGGCTAGTGTTTAATTTAATCGTAATTAAAAAGAGCAAACAAGAGTTTTATTTATAAATTAAAATAAAATTAATCATTAAAATAAAACTAATTATTAATTTAAAAGTACAACAACAAATTTCACATAATTTTATTCCTCCAATGGAATTTTTCCTACAAAATGATAAATAGCGTATTTTCATTTAAATTCTATTGCTTATTTTTATTGATGCACGATTTTCTTTTAATATTTTTTCACTATTCTTAGCACTTTTGCACATTTTAGTATAACGCTTTAAAAATAGATGCATTTATGTTTCATTTTGACTTAACATTTACTATCTATATTAATTGCTTACATCATAAGAGAGACATGTCGGTTTACTTTCAGTAGAAATTAAAATAACCGTCTCAGGACGTGAAAGACTGGTTTCCATGTAACAGAAAATAGCTCAACATGGTAATAATTAGAATTAATAACTAAATTGTTTTAGCAGTGGTGGTTTTCACCCAATATGGAAACCTAAGTTTTTCTCCCTTCTCTAAGGTGAGCTTAAGAAACCATCATCAATTTACTATAACAGAGAGGAGGTGGAAACAGATTAAAAAAACTTAAACTTTACTATCTATACACTGAGGAAAAAAAAGTTAAGCTCAAAACTACTAGATTATAATAAAATTTACTGTGTTTCTGACTCTATGAGAGCATAGAAAAGCTGAGTAATTTTTGCCAAAGCGCATTGGTAACGATTTTGGTAAAATTAACAATGAAATATAATTTTATAATATGGAAAAAAATTGAAAATGTGGTAAAATTTGATAATTTTATCAAGATTAGAGCAAGGCATAAAAACTATTTATTCATTCGGTTAAATTTCCTTTTCAGGTTTGTATATTTTGCAAAGTGTGTGGAAACAAAAATTATAATCTTGAAGGCCAGAATTTACAGTAAACCATTACAATATGTGTGGTACAAATAAATTTTGGCTTTTATTACATAAATTGTTTCTTTTAACCAGAAATAACAAAGTTTATAATCATTAAAAAACCATTTTTTCAAGTTATGAGAGAGGAGGACAATGCAAATGAGGACTATTAGAAAAATTCTCTCACGCGGAGAAAACACTGCTCTGCTGATAAAAGTACCGTACTGAATGGTAATAACATTCCTGATAAAAAAAAATTCTGGTTAATTTAATCAAAATATGGTATTTAAACCTTTCATTTGATAGTTTTTTCCGTTTGTATGGTAACGGTTTACCGAAAATTCTGGTTTACGAAATTGTAGTTCATATAACCTCATATTTAAAAATAATACCTAAAATAAAAAGTAAATTTAATTAAATAAATGGATTTTTCCCATGCTTTAAGGTATCAGTATAAAATCATCAAGTTTAATCAAATATCATACTTAATTGTTAATTTTTACCAAAACGCCTCGGCATAAATTACGAATTTTTTTGAGTTGCCCATAAATCTAGAAACGTACATTTTTTTTTATATATTATATTATTTTTTACCAAATCAAATTTTTTATTTTGATAAATTTAATTACAAGCAACGTTGAATATTCTTTACATTTTTCATTTAAGCTTCTGATTTCTTTGCAATATTTTACAACACGAATAAATTAAAAACTTTAATTACCGACTTATTTTGTTTGTTAAAATATTTTTAAATAATTTTTCTAAATTATTTAACCTAAAAATATTTTCTTGCTATATGTTTTCTTATTTCAGGTAATACAGATAAATAATGTATACAATGCCGCTAAATATGATAACTTTATACTACTTATAAATGCATGATAACTTTTATCAAAGTTATCATGTTCCCTTGAAAGCAGTTAGAACATAAAAATTTCTCCATCGCATTTGAAATTCAAATATCATCTCAAGACAATTTATAGAGTGCGCTCTTCAAATCACTTTGTTTTAAGTCATAACAGAAAGAATCTAGGATAAGAAAAGTAACATAAATCCTCACAGGGGAGATATATTTATGCCAGACCATGAAAGAGTCTCTTTAATGCGACTTTAACCTTAATCTGAAGTATAGAGTTGAAATGCAGCTTAACTTTTCGAATAAAAGGTAAAATTTAAATTAAATTTAACTTCACTACTGTTATAAAATAAGACTTGCATTAAATGTATCGTTAATTAATGTAATTTATTAAAAAAGAATCATAGTTCAAATATTAGCTCTGTGTGTATAATAATTTGTCTCTAATTTTAAAAGATACATCTTTGAAGCTGTTATGAAGTAGACTTTAAACAGTCTCAAAACGCATTTATAGTGAAAATACATTTTTGAAGCTGTTATAACGTTGATTTGAAACATTCTCAGAATTCATTTTTATTGAAAATACATCTTTGAAGTAGATTTAAAACACCTTCAAAACTTATTTTCATTAAAATACATCTTTGAATCTGTTATGAAATAGACTTGAAACAGTCTTTAAACTCATTTTTATTTTTGAAAAATACAACTTTGACGTTTCAAAACTTATTTCTATTAAGAATAATATATCTTTGAAGCTGTTATGAAGTAGATTTGAAACAATCTCAAAACTAATATTTAATGAAAATGCATTTTGAAGCTGTTATAAAGTTGATTTGAAGCATTTTCAAAATTCTTTTTATTGACAATACATCTTTGAAGTAGATTTAAGACACCTTCAAAACTTATTTTCATTAAAATACATGTTTGAATCTGTTATGAAACAGACATGAAGCGGCCTCTAAAATCATTTTTATTTTTAAAAAAATGCAACTTTGACGTCTCAAAACTTATTTCTATTAAAAAATATATCTTTTAAGCTGTTATGAAGTAGATTTGAAACGACCTCAAAACTCATTTTTAATGAAAATAAATCGTTGAAGTTGCTATGAAATGGATTTGAAACAGCCTGAAAACTTCTTTTTTATTAAAATACATCTTTGAAGTTCTTGGGAAGTAGATCATTCCACAATCAACTCATTTTTATTAAAAAAAATGTATTTTTGAAGCTGTTATAAAGTTGATTTGAAACATCCTAAAAATTCACATTTAATTAAAAATACATTTTTGAAGTTGTTATGAAATAGATTTGAAAGAGTCTCACAAGACATTTATATTAAAATCCATCTTTGAAGCTGTTATGAAGTAGATTTAAAATGACCCCAAAATGAACTCAAATAGAATATAAAAATTCTCAGTTTCATTTTATTTTTCAAAATCTTTATTTTATGTTTGAACTTATCCTGTGGTCCTGTTCGCAGGAAATTAAAGTAAATTTTCAGACATTAAGTTTTCAGGCTGGATGTAACTGTTAATAGTATAGCTTGACATCGCTTGACATTGAATAGTATCATGACATTTATAAGTATTTTATAAATCACTTTTGAGATTTGCTGCTTTAAATTTATTCTTTCGCATTAGATATCTATAAAAACTATATTTTTGGACATGCATTTTTATTGAAAGTTCTATATCAAATATATGGGTTCTCCGAAACTTTTAGACAAAAATATAATAATGACACTGAAATCTAGGGCTTTCTGATGCTAATTAAAAATTTTGTTTATTTTGTCTGCTGCTTTTTTTTATCTACAAATCTTTCATAGAAATAAATATTACTTTTAAACTATGCATAAATAAATTATTCTTGAAAAACTTCATATTGTTAATGTTTTAACATCTTCAATTTATTTATTTTTGTTTTTTGTTATTTTATATTTAAACGTATTTCGTATAAAATATCATTTTTTCTAATGTTTTAACATTTCAAAGAGTAAATAAAGCAATTGTTTTAATGACACTTAATAACAGTATGATTTTCGTAAACTTTATTTATTCCTAGTCTCACTTATATTTTATTCTGTGGCAAATGTATTGCTCAAAAGTATTGCATTTATTTTAAAAACTCAATATAAGAAAAGCTACCATCAACTATTACATTATCAAAATATTGAATAAATATAACAGCAATCTTACAATAGAATATAACATTAATTTGTAATAAGCCACGAAACATACTGCGGATACATAGATTGATAGTTTGATAATTGAAATTTCTGATATGATTTTGTCAAATGCTTTGCCGATGAATGAGAGCTGTCAACAACATTACAAAATTCAATTTTCTGATATCTTTAAAATGCCTAAATGCATAAAATTAATTGTGCAATACCAAGATTAGTATTTGTATCAAATTTGTAAAGATAATTGCAAAATGGAAGTTCTTTAGAAATTAATTTGAATGTTAATGTTTTCATATGTGAATTTTATTGTGTATTTCTATTTTAAAATTTTGCTTTATTTCAATGAAATATATTTGTTTATTATAATTATTCTAATTTAAAGTGTGCGAACGGACTAGTTTATTATTTGCTCTCCTGCTTTGATTTATCTGATTCTCATCATTGAATGACTTATCAATGCATGTTGTACTAGTGTATAACTAATTAATTACATTTGATAGGCAAAATAAATAATAAAACAAATTAAATTGCATATTCTCATGCTGTAAAACTTTCCAGATCAAATTACAGTAAAAGTACTGACATCTTGAGATCACGTATTTTTAACCATAAAATTCAATTACGGAGCAAAATTGAAACAAAGAAATATGATATACCATGATATCAGAGTAATAATAATATTAATAATAGTTTCAGAAAATAATGTTTATGAAATAATATTTAATATTACTAAATAAATAAATTTTATAACAAATTGTAATTATTTAAATATGATTGTACACAGAGAAAAAAAAATTTCTGGTAAAATTTCGTACCATATTTTAATGACAATTCTGGTAAAAAAAAACTATAATGTGTAATGATGTATAGAATTAAAAAGAAAATTATACGGTATTCAAACCATTTATTTTGGTAGTTTTTCTGTTAATTTGGTAATGGTTTACCTTAAATTCTGGTTCTCAAAACTATAGTTCTTATTCCCACACACGTAGTAAAAAATATCAAATGTAAATATACCCAAACAAATGGTTTTTATGCTATGCTCTAAGGTATCATGCTCAAATTCTCCACATTTACCACATTTTATAGCATATTATAAAAACATATTTTAGTGTTGATTTTGCCAATATCTTTACAAAATCACGTCAGTATAAATTATAGAGATTTTCGATGTTTCCATAGAGCCAGAAACCCAGTAAATTTTATCAGATTTTGTAAGTTTTGACCAAATGTTTTATCTCTATGTAAAAATTACGCTATGAATTTTGCAATAGAAATAGATGCTACGGATGCTGCATTCGGGAAGTCAGCATTTTTTATTGTAATGGAAACGGAAATTGGAAATTTTTACAGTGTAACCGGATTTTGCTGATATATATAATAGGGCAATGTAACTATAACAAAAAAGAGGATTTCTTAAACTCTATGTTATTATATCCGAGTTTGTTTTTTTTAATTTTCTTGGAATTATTAGTACCACAACATTTAATAATTGGGCTACTTTTCAAAAAGTTAAAATATCGTAAGGAATTTAAGTAATAAAATTAAAATTATTTTATTTAAAATTCTTATGAAATTCTACTATTTATTTATTTCGTAACAAGTTCTTAAAGGCATTTGCTGCGCCCCTCTAAGTTAAACTTGAACCGAAATAGAGTTCGACTAAACATCTTATCAGAAACTTAGCATTATAGTTTGGTTCGAAATACTCACATTATTATTCAACGTTGAACTAATTTGAACCGTTGAACCAATAAACCATTACATTCAATAAAGACCATTAAAAGGGTTTTTTTTCAGTCAAAGAAGTGCTCAAGTGTTTTTTATTTCAATGAAAGTCATAATTATCTATCAAATCAACATATTATACTGTTTTAAGTATGATTTACTTTTTTTAAAAAAATACATTCATTAACTGTAGCAAAATGAACAATGTCAGTAATTTTTAAATCAGTTTTTTTTCTGCATGCTCCAGGGTATCATGATAAAATTACCAAATTTTGCCGCATATACTAATTTTCAATAAAACCATTATTTTTTAATTTTATTAATAGAAATACCAAACGCATCTGAAACTAATACTTATTGCTTTTTAGTGTTTCCATGAGGCCGGAAAAAAGACAATTGTTTAATATTCAAGTAATTTTGAACATACATTTTTTTTAGTGTTCATAACTAATTTATACTTACTTATCGGCACTCAGCATGGACAATAAAAACTACTGCTTAAAGATCCATACTTTAAAAAAATCTTTGGTAGCACAAAAATGACTTATATAAATTCACGTGCAAAGTTAAAAACCAAATATTTTATTTGTGTCGGTGATACACCAGAGTAAAGGACTAGAAAGCATGAACCAATGTCCCCTTCAAAAAATATATTTACAAGATTAAAGAAAATAACATAGCTTTTTCGAAAGCAATATATCATAATACATGCCCCTATAAAAATAACAGAAATTTTATTGCGACTAGACACTCCTTCGAAAACAGGAACGCTGTTTATGACAATCATTTTATTGTTATACAGTCATTTCAACCATAGACCAAAAATGTTATCAATGACTTGCTTGTCTGCTCGTACACAAAAACAAAATTTACTGCTAAAAGAATATAGCAGTAAAAGAATTCGAATGAAAACTTGTGATTTCTTCAGCTTTATAACATTGAATAGGTATATTTCATTTTATGTTCAAGAAATTGTGTTATCTAATTCTACAAAGCTGCAAGATCATGAAACGTATTATGTAAAATATATAAGGATGCAAGCGAAATAACTAATTATGTGTAAAATAGATATTCGGTATTTCAATAGCTTCACTCAGAATAATCGTGTATTTTTCAACAATTAAATAATGTTCAGCATTCTTTTTTCCAACTTCAAAGCCATAAAATTTAATTTGGTACAGAAGTAGTTGTGGGGAAAGACCACAAGACAATGCCAATCTTCATCTATCAAAAGATACCTCAAGATTTAATAAAATTGGCATGTCTAATATACTAGTGAATTGATGTTTAATAATCGTAGTGGTAGTTACACCACAATACTCCCCCACCAGAATTTTATCAGAGATAGATTTCGATGAACGGATACCACAAGTTGCTGTATTTGTGATAGACCGGGAGAGCTGGATTAAGGTCACCGGGTTTTGAGCTTTAACCATAATAGCTGTATTAAGTTCATAGGTATGTGTGAGCACTCTCCTGTGTTGATATTAGCACTCGAGAGTGCAAAGAAACCCGTTATGTGTAAATGACACTGAGAGGCAACAGCGCGAGGAGGACGATGACGCAGTCACAAATAGCAAGTCAACTGTTCAACGTGGACCATTCATCAAAGTATGCACGATCATATCACTTCCGCAAGTCACCAATGTGGGGAAATGTAATATCACGCCCGGGTTACCAATGTGGGGAAAGACCATAAGACAATGCCAACCTCCATCTATTAAAAGGTACCTCAAGATAGAATAAAGTTAGCATGTCTAATATACTAGTGAATTGAGGTTTAATAATCGTAGTGGTAGTTACACCACATAGCCAATTAACTATGCAGTGTTCCGGTCATTTAGGTTCATTATGCCATAGAGGTACCTTAAGCCAATTACTAAGTGAAATCGCACAGTGATTTTAACAACCCTATTTTCTCGATATAAGTTTCTCGTTTCACTCAAATTTTAGATCAAATATTTTAGTGCAGTGCATCTTAAAATTAAATGTATAAGGAGTCTCAAAATAAAACTCTCACTTTTGACGATTCAGCAATCCTTGAAGAGTATTTCGTTAATTTTGAGAATCATTTCGTCAGAAATCAGATGATTTGGTGATTTGATTACAGCCCTTAGTATTAGCCTAAAATATTAAGGATCAATCAGTAGGTACTTAAAGTGATGGATATGTCTGTGATTCTACAGACCAGAACATTTTTCTTGTCATTTTCTTCTTCCTATTTTATGGGAGCTACAATACATTAACGCAGACTTATGAAATGAAACTCTCACTTTTGACGATACGGCAATACACTTCATTAAGAATCCTTTCGTGTCGAAATCCTGTGATTTAGGACGGAAAGCGAAATCTCAAATATATAACGAAAATGTTTCCTCAACTGGAAACTTCATCGTAGCGCATGTTGGGAAAACGTTAACTAGAATGACAAAACTAGAATAAATTGACTTTTCAACCCCTCCGGGCTGTATGGTGGTTAAGTAGTAGTCCATTTACCAGGAAGATCTGGGGATCGAATCACGTGTCGGGCAAGAGTGGAGTTTATCGCTCTGTTCTACCTGTTGTTGTTGTTGTTGTAGTTCATTTGCGTCGCACTAGAGCTGCTCAATGGGCTATTGGCGACGGTCTGGGAAACATCCCTAAGGATGATCCGAAGACATGCCATCACAATTTTGATCCTCTGCGGAGGGGATGGCACCCCCGCTTCAGTAGCCCAACGACCTGCACGCGAAGTCGAGCACTTTACGGTAGCACAGTTTAACGAGGACCAATACCATACACCCTCGGTCTCTACGCAGACTGATCCAAGTGGTCACCCACCCGTACACTGACCGCAGTCAGTGATGCTTGACTTCGGTGATCTGCTGGGAACCGTGTCTTAACGATCAGTCCACTGCGGGACCTGTTCTATCTGTCTGTGTTGTGATGTGTCATCTGTATGGTGCACACGTTAAAGTTATTATTAGTTGTTAGATGTATAAGGCATTACGCGGATTTTCTATTTTATTATTATTTTTTCACTGTAATGATGAAATAGTTCTTTAATTTTGACGAAATTCGTTTACTCAAGGAAGTGACGATAGTTATTTTATTACTTTGACGAAATTTCTGTTCGGAGCATATACTATAAAATGGTTTCGTCAAAAATGACGAAAGTTTCGTGTTATTTGAGTAGCCATTTTTTAAAGTAAAATTTTACTTACATTTGAGAGAGTTTTGTCATAAATTTGCACTTTTACTTAATTTTGATTATCAATTTCATTATTTTAAGTTGTGGGCTCGATAAATATTTTTAAGCACGGTCTCACACTTTCCTTTATTTATGTATTACAGCTTTTATAAATTTTATTCTGATTTGGGTCTATATTTTTGAATTTATTGTCATTTCCCTTGTGGAAGAAGAAAGCCTACCAAACTTTTACCATGAGACTGGATTTCGTTACCCTCAGGTGACAAACTAGGAGTGGGGGACCCAGTGGGACACTTGAATAAAGGAAATATGGATTATTTTCAAAATCTCGAAACTTGTAAGAAAAACTGTTGTTGGTTTCGTTATTCTGCGTCTTAATATTACATGAAAATTTTAAATATTATTTAACAAAATGAAAGTATTTTTTTTTTAATTTTTAATAACTTCTTTTCTCCATTATTTTCTGAACCAATCAAGTACTATTCTCAAAAAATTGGAAATTTATAATGACGGACACTAGGATTACTTTTGCTAGTTTGTAGTGAAATACACAACAAAAATCATTTCTCTTTTTCTGAAACCATTTAAAATTTTATGACATTCTTTGAAATTGTGATAACCCTCCCTATAACTATAATAATCACATGAGTTTGAATCAGAAATATTATTGTGTGTTTGTTGTTTTAATTTTACTTAATACTAGAAGCGCCGTTGGGTTCATTTTCATCATTTTTAGTCATTCCTTTATGTTGTTTTTGAAGATACACTTTAAGCTTCGTTGCTCACATTTTTTTACTTTTTCTAAATTGATTTTAAGTATACTGTATTGAAATTTCATGCCTTTATATTGATAAGTAAAACAAATCATCAACAAAAAAAATACTTGAAGGAGCCAAAAGAAATAATTTTGGCCCTCATAAAAGAATTTAATTTTTGAAGTTTCTCACCTTTTGCAAAACTACAAACTTTGCGCAGATGATTTGTTGAACAGAAATATGAGGGCAACTGAATTAAAAATGTTACGCAATATTCTTCGCTAAATATGGAATCTTAGAATCAATTTCTAAAATAGCTCAGTTAGGCTCTCATTGAATTAAAAATTCATTAATGCATCTAAAATCACGCATACTGTAAAAAAAAATTCAGATCAGATCACGGTCAAAAAGTATCGGTACTCATGGTGCCAATTCTTTTTACGTTAAAGTCCACTTTTATCAAAACATGTTTCATAGGAGAAATCAGATTTTTGGAAAATCACTGAATAATTAAATAAATATTATTCTAAGTACAATATTTTACGGGGGAAATCGATATTTTAGGGTTAAATGGATTTTGTGGCTGCGCATTCAATATGGTAATTTAAACTGTAATTTGGTCCGGAATTTTTTACAATGTACATGCTGATTATAAACCGTTATTTTTGTTATAATACTGAGCAAAAAATATTTTATGAGCAGTTATTGTCATGTTGATCAAAATACAAATTTATTGCATAGAAAACAACCGTATAACATTTATTTCAAGTTTTTTTTTCGTCTAACATAAAATCTAAGAAAATTAATAGCTGTCTTAATTTGTGCAAATTTAAAGAAAACTGCCAACGAAGTTTCGATTTGGGGAAATATAGTGCTCTAAATATGTTACATTAGGAAAAATCAGATATACTAGAAATTCTCGCTGCACAGTGGGACTTACGACATTTTTTTCATCTCTGAAAAGCCCGCAGAGGAAATTTGTACGCGAAAAGAACACCACATTATTGGGATAGTACGTCTGATGAAGAAACGATTCCCTCCAGATCAGCAAATTTTCAGTGTCACTTATCCGACATACACCACGAAATGAAAACAAAAAAAATTCCAAAAAAAAAAATTCTTAATGTTAAAAATTTAAATAGTATTCATGCGAATATGCTCGCAGACAATACAGAGTAGAAGTCATGCTTTGTCATTTACTGCATTGATTGTCACAACTACTAGAATATGGTAACATTGACCGTATTTCTGGCTCTATGAAAAAGCCAAAAAATATTAATACCAGATTATACCAGAATTTGCTTTCTCCTTGTACATTAGTAAGAAATGTGACACAAATTTGGTAAACTAGAAGCTTGGGAATTACTCTTCTAGATGTGAAACTTGCATAAGCGAATATTGAGAGGACTGCTTACGTAAAAAAATTTTGGTTTGGTTATAGATCGGGGGGGTGCACTTATTCTCTCTTTCTCCTTTCAAATGGTTGCAGTGCTCATTTCATGTGTTGGATTTACAAGCTGTTTTATAATTTATTTACGATTTTGTTATCATTTGCTTTTGTTGTTTAAATAGTGCTATGTTACATGTTTTGTTTAATGTTTCGTTACATTTTTTACTGTCTCTCAATAATTTTTTTTCATTTCATTCATTTTTGTTATCTGAGCGCTCCCCTCAAAATGTTTCGTTAAACTTGATTTACTTTAAAAATAACTTCTATTAATAATAAGCTAAAAGCTATCTGAGATGAGATTTTATTAACAAAGATTATAAAAATAACACACAGTAATTAAAGTAAAAATTCGCAAATAATATCGATGTTTAATAAAGCTCATTTGGAACTAAACCTAGCATTTGAAGTGGGATATTAATATTATATCACACTCACCATTCTTATTTGCGTATTTAACCAGTATTTTCTATTTTTCTTAATTTAAAATACATAACTTAAATTATACCTTAAAAACTTTCTTTGAACACATTTCAATGGAAGCTTCTGTAAATAGAAACAAGAATGTATAACGATGAAAGTTCCCATTTTAAAACATGTTGTGTGTGTTAATGTGTATTATTTGTATTTGTATATTTTGCTTATTTTCGCATGATTTGCGCTATTGCTAAATAATAATCTGTATTACAGTGGTACATTATAACGTTATATTGTCACTACAATACTTTAAAAGAGAACGAAAAAAAATTAATCTCTGAAGACTTTTACATATTATATTTTTAACACTAGCCATCAACTAAAATTATAATTTAATTTGGAATGACACCATACACCAATTTATTATAAGAGTCAAATTGACTCCCATTGTTGGTTCTAAGTAAGTCTAAAACCCAGCGGTTCTGGTGTTAATATTTAATCTCCTAAAATGCACAAAAAAATTTTTTAATAAAATAAACACCTTTATTTATTGTTTGGTAATTTTGTCTTTTTTTAACTCATCTCCAACTAACATAAGCAAATTCTTGCGTCTTACAGTGGAATGATTTCTACTGTCAAAAATGGGAAATTTAAAGTATTTTCTCGAGGTTTTTTCTTCACCTTTTTTGAAGTAAAATGTCCAAGGAATACGATAGCGAAATTCATTTTGCTATTAAATAAGATATAAGTGCTTTAAAATTCAGCTACAATTAACTTAAAAAAAATGTTTAAAATTTGAGCAACGTTTATATCAATAAAATAAACGTCAACAGTGAATATTTTCATTAAAATATGCATATAAATTTCACAATAATAACCTTTTAATATGCACAAGAAAATGTTCTTTCAATAAATTTTATTAATTATATTGTCACTTGCATATTTCCAAATTATTGAATCAACCCTTTACTTTTAGAAGGGCTATAAAATAAGCCCCACATTGCCCCGGAGCAATGAAAGTAATTTACATATTTTTTACACGTGTACTTTAATAGCAAAAACAATTAGCTGCTGCAGTTTGTTAAGTTGGCAAAAATATCAATTTGCGTAATTCATATCCAATTCAATATCCAATTCATTTTCATATTCAATTCATATCCAATTCATTTTCAAATATTCACAAAATGTTGCAGTTATTTTGGAATAACTAATTTTTAATTGTCTTAAGTAATTATAAGATAATAATTATACGTATTTTAAAATTATTTTCAATCGAGAAATATAAATAACGCCCTACTTTATCTGTTGTTTTGAATTTTTAAAAAAAATGTTTGTTTTTCTTCGAAATCAGCAGGTATATAAAACATATTTTTTACAATAGTTGTTATAGCTTCTTTTAGTGTATTATCGTAAGTTCCATTATAAAACATAAATTCGTAATCATCAACCGTAAAAACTATAAAAAACACTATCGTTATTATATTTTTTACACTTTCCTTTATTGGTGTTCTTTTTTAAAGTTAAATTTTAACCTTAAATTCGTAATTAATGAACTCGAAAACATTTAGAAACATTCACATCAATTCATTTGCATTTTTCATTGACATCTGCCATTTTAGATCCACCATTTTCTTCTTAAATTTTAACCAAAAATGTTTAATATGTCATTCAAAAACAAAAGGGTGATAAATTTCTAGTCAATTGAAGTTGATCATCTAATTTTGACGGCTATTCTGACATTCTATCCTACTGTGAGACTAACTCCAGGTAGTAACAGAAGTAACTCCATATTAAGAGGTAACTTAAGCAATCATTTTTTTGTCCTTAAGATGCATGTTTTTTAAAACATTACTACACGTAAAAATAGAGAGTTACTAAAGCAAGTAGGTCCAATCTTTACAAAAATTAGTTAAACTTTAATGTAAATTCTTCTAAGCAAGCTAATGTCTGAAATAAGTAAGTGAATTTAGTAACACCAAATGATTATTCCCCCCAAAAAATTAAATATTTTTCGTTAAATTGATTCTTATACAAATTTTTGCTTCAAAATTGCGGTTAGAAAAATTACCTAACACAGTCTATGTAATTTTTCTATATAGACTAACACAGTCTGACATGTTTGAATAGAAAAGTTCATCGTATTAAAAACATGTTTTTTTCTAATTAAGTTTAATCCAAATTTATTCTAATATTTTTGTCAAATTCTCTGTTAGTTACATGTAACATATAATCCTTTGGCAAAATTCTATAATTTAAAAATTCTTTTTTTCCAGGTAGTCGCTGTAGTATCTGTGTTTTTCATTTGTGTGTCCATAGTAACATTTTGCTTAAAGACTCATCCTAATATGCGGGTTCCGGTTATAGTGAACAGGACGATTCACCAGCCACCTAATGGTACTATACTTTGGACGTTGGATAAAACGAAAACAGAAGCACATGAAGCCTTTTATTATGTTGAAAGCGTTTGCAATGCCTGGTAATTTTTAATTTCTAAACTTTAGATTTATAGCTTCTTTTAAAGTAAGAAAAACTCCATAATAAACAGTATTAGTGTATATATATATACATTAATTGTTATTCATTTAGAAAAAAACAATTAAATTATTTACAAATAGGAAATAAATAAAATGTGCTGCCATCTGTTTATTAGAAAGAACACTGATTAAATTAGATATTAAATACTAAACTATCAAACAATTCCTGATTACATATCCTGATTACATTTTTTTCTGATTAATAAAATTTGACTAATTACTCATAATTGAATTTTTTTTTCACAAAGCACCATACTCGAAAACCGTCCTATCACAAGAATTAATTTTCATTGGTCTGTTCTAAAGAACAGAAAAACGGTAAGAACTAAGAAACAGAAAATAAATTTTCAGTACTGTCTAGTTTATAACGATTTACTTTCCGTTCTGCTTAATGCTTCAGAAGTTTTAAAATAAGAATATTTGAAACCAAATTGAAATGTCCCAAATAAACATTTCAGAAATAATTCTCATTCTATTAGAATGCTATGTTTGAAAAAATATCATAGAAATCTTTTTGTGAGATAAAAATGTTTCTAAGACATTTTATGCTGAGTGAAAACTGAATCCTTGCATATTTGTTTTATTCAAGTTTTATTTAAATACTGATAGAAACGTCTCCTCTTTTTCAGGTTTTCTTTTGAGATAGTTTGTAGGTTTTTAGTGAGCCCTAAGAAAATGGAATTCATGACAGCTCCCATCAACATCATTGATTTCATTGCCACCATGTCTTTCTACTCAGATATGCTCTTACAGAGACTTGCATCAGATCTCGAAAAAGCAGATATTTTAGATTTTTTCAGTATCATTCGAATTTTCAGGTAATTCATAGTTTTCATTACACTGTAAAAACTTCCAGATCAAATTACGATGAAATGTGCCGGAGTTCTGAGTGCCGTAACTTTTCACCGTGAAATCCATTTTTACCGGATCATGTTATGAAACGAAAATCCTGATTTTCCGTATTTTTATGGTAATAATTATCGCAGAATCAATGAATTTCTCTAATTAAATAAGTATTACTGTGAGCATTAAGGTATAATATTTTACGGTAAAAATGGGTTTTATTGTAAATTTGATTTTATGGATGATGAATTTAAAGTGCCACTATTTTATACCGTAATTTGGTTTGTATATAATAATTTTTGGACATAAAACTAATGATAGGCAATGAGTAGAAATATCAATAGCCTCTGCTTCTAAAGTAAACTAAACTCATTGGCGCGACAGCCCACAGAGGGTCCAAGGCCTACTGTGCCCATCTCAGTTTTCTTGACCTGGGGCTCTGGGGTGCTGGAACAATTGTTCCGGTTAGGTGGTCAGGAGAACGCGAAACCCCCAGTGTTTAGTTCCCAAGCATGCTTGGTACTCATTTATCGACCCACTGAATGGATGAAAGGCTGAGCCAAGGGTCGCCCGACCCGAGGATCGAACCCAGGACCTGTGGCACGGGAGCTTGAAGTGCTACCACTCAGCCAACGGGCGTCAGACTCTATTCCAGCAAGGAAAATATTTTTAAAACTCCATTAAAATTACAAATATATAAGATTTCTGTAATTAACTTTTATATAAGTTGATGCATAAATATTCTATCAATATAGCTGAATTATAATGAGGCATATGTTAAAAATGGTTGCTACACGACTATAAAATAATATTATACATTCTATACTTATTTCGTTGCTTTATTGAATTATGATTTATTATTTTTTAATCATAAGTGTTATATTTTTGAAACTATACTTTTCAAATCTATTAAAAACATTAGGTAATGCTTTCATTACTTCAAATTCATCAGATTTCTAATTGCTCCAGAAATATTCCTAAAAAGATTCAGATAAATGAATGATAAAATACTTTTGAAATAATGATGCAGCAGAATAATCACGTGGCATATTTGAGGTGTGCTTCAAATAAGTATAAATAGATTCTTGAAAAATCATATCAGAAAAATAGAGTTTCACAGTATTACCCTATTTGAGGAATAGATGTAAATAGAAGTTAATAACACCTTTTGTAATGTCTAATAAAAACTATGGTTTTAGTTTCTTAAATAGATTTAATTTTAGGATATTCCATATTCTTTCCATAAATATTAAAAAAAAGTTTTTTCAGACGTTATTTTAGATTTAATATTTTAAATCAGTAGTCTGAAGTAGCGTACTGCGAGTAACGAAACTACTGTAATGACTATACTTTTTCGTAGTTTATAGTGTAGTGTAGTGCAGTTTTTTTTAAAGTACTGTAGTAAGTAGTATAATACAAAATAAACAGTTTGAGTCTATCTCTGGTAACTACTTTTAGTGTTTGTTTAATAAGGATTCAAAATTCAAATGCTACGATTTTTTTTATCTAGTTGGTACAAATTTTCGCGAATCCGTCAATTGAGGCAATTAGAATGCTCCATTATGCTAATAAGAATGGCTCATTTCTAAGATTTAAACTAGCCATTACAAATAATTGGCAATTTATCACTTTGGCCACACTTACAAATGCAAATGTATGTACACTCACATTGATGCTATTTCAATGGAAGGGGGTCATATTCAATGGCTTTAATTTTCAATGTACATTATTTCCAAGAGAAATAAAAGAGCAATTAACATATTCGCAAATATTTGGCAATTTCTATAACATTTCTTAAATTATATTTGTTGTTGAGATAAGTATAAAAATATGACTGTTGAAAGAACAAATTTTTAAAAAAAATGGTTCAGAATAACAAACTGGCTCGTGTAAACATAAATATTTCCTAATAATTACTCATAAAATAATTACTCGTAAAAATATTTCCAAATAATTACTCATGTTAAAATAAGTCTAATTTTATTAGAGACCATTTTGACCCGGGCGTAACTTAAGTTCTCCTGTGCAGTTCGTTTTCTAAAAGTAATGAAGTAGTAACTACATTTCGAAAGTAGTTTGTCGTCAATAATTAAAGAAAAAATGTTTGTTTTAGTTTACTTCTGTTTTATTAAAGTAGTTCTAGATAACCTAAAGAATAATGGTATAATTATACAAATTTATTATATAAGTAATGTAAGTTATATACTAATTATACAAGATTTAGGTATAATTATACAAATTTATGAAATTGATGAAGACAACATTAATTACATAAATAAGAAAATTTTGAGATAAATCTGAGGTTTTTTGTAATAAATCAGACCTGATTGACACTAAATAACAAATGTTAATAACAAACTAATAACAAACATGTTAATAACACTAAATAACAAACTAAATAACATTTGACACTAAGTGACAAATAAATAAAACCCTATTTAAATATTTTGTTGTTGGTTTTTCTTATGCCACCAGCCAATACCAACAAGCCTGCAATGAGAAACCAAGCAAATTTAAGGTAGAGGTATACGTTTCTTGCTTTTCAGTGGTGCCATCTATGATCAAGAATATGATTTCAGCCACACACACGTCATAGCCCATATTACAGGGAAGACCCATTCATACTCCATTCATTCAAACATGATCGTAATTTTGGCATGACCAGAGAATAATCTATCCCCATTCAGTACCCCCATGGATACTGAATTGGAGATTGATCTGTTAAGGGAACTCATTGTTATCATGGGATAAATTTGTTATGGGAACTTGAAGGATTTTTAAGATTTAACGAACCTCCAACAGATTTAACTGGCTCCAGTCACCATTTAAACACGAGAATTGTTCGGTCGGCGTGATTTGAACTCACGATTCCGAGCCCAACATCCAAACTACCTTGACCATACATTTTCTTTCTCTAATGACGTAGAAAATATTCAGCCTTAACTCAAAACAGCATACGTAAGTTATTCAGAAAGTATTAAAACCAGATCACATATAAGCCCTAAATACAAAAGTGGTATTGATGAAACACAATGGATATGCTCATATATTTGATAGGAACCAAATACTTTCCACGTGGCTAACAAGTCCTCATTTGGAGCAAAAACTTCTTCAGAAATTCCAAACCTCGCCATGGCTCTTTTAAAAGCGTTTAAGAATAATGATAGGAGAATGATGAGACTGCACAAGGAAAAGAAAAAGAACAAACATAACCAGCAAATGCTTTTTAGCTTTATCCACCGTGAAATGGGAAGCAAGAGAAATTTCTCAACTACGTGACCTGTTAACACAAGGGAAAAAATATTTAGCGACTAACTTTATCTTATGTCAAGCTAAAATCGATCTTAACTTCCTTTTTTCTTATGTTTTTGGTACTCGAGAATCTTAAATTTGCACATTGTTTTGAATGTATAAATACATAATACCTACAATGAAAATGCATTGACCCATAAAACTATCTGCAAATGTTTCTTTATTAGTTTCATTGACAAAATGTTATCTTCTGATGATTTACTGGTTCTATTAATCTAATTATAATTACATTTATCTGTTCTAATGCTAGTTATTGTTACAATAAAATTACATATTTAAAATAATATTTACTGTTTCTTTAATAATTTCATTTTCAGTAGGCATTGCATTTTTGTTTTATTAGATTCAGGTTTTTAATGTTACTTACTTTTTTTTAAAATTCGTTGCAAGTCAAATAAATTTTCGTATAATATGATATTTTAAAAATTAATTGCCTCTTTTATTTGCTACGATTTATTTGTCAGTTACAGAGAAAGTTTTGTAAATGTAGAACATACCAAATTTCGTGTTCATAACAGCTAGAACTAATTGAAAAACTTTCTTAGAAAAAGAAATGAAAGAAAGGATAGGAAAAAGAAAGTGTTTTTAGTTTTCTTCTATTAAGTTGATATCTATTTTCTCGTAAATGCGTTATATTTCACCAATTTAGATTAAATCAAGAGAAATAGAATTTATATTTTTTTTACAAAACAACGTAAAAAACAATATTTATAAAAATATTTCGTTGAAAAATGTTTAAACAGAAAATACACTTACATTATACATAGAAAACATGTCGTTGGCTCCTTTTTATTAAAAGGCAATAAATTAAAGAGTTAATAATTACTTTTTCACAATGCAAGTCCTACACGAATGCTATTGATTAGTCCTTGATCAGTAGAAAATTTAAACACTTTAAAAATATTTATATCATTACTAAAAGAAATAACAAATAATAGATATTTCTCAGAGACTTTATTGTTAAAAGTCCACGTTTATAATTTAATTAATAAACGAAACTAACAAAATTCTATTCGCAAATACAATAATATTAACTATTTACATACTGTTAAACGCTTAATTGAATTTATAGAAAATTGAAAAAGTTATTAAGTGTGCAAATATGAATAAATTCGTTTTGAGAAATTCCAGTTAAGAATTGCTCAGACATTGATTGTTCTTCAGACATTTTAAAGTAAAAGTGCTGCAATTTTTCTATTTTCCGAGTTTCAATATATACTTTAAAACCATTGCTCTTGAAAATTACTAGCGTCAAACTATGTTAAGAAGAAAAATTGTTTTTCAAAAGTTTAAAGCGCAATGTTTGGTTTGCAATATTGTACAAACACAAAATGCAAATTGAATGCGATCGTGCAAATGATTTCAAAATTTTTAAAATTGGAATTGCTTTGGTCTTGCTGTCCGCTTTAACAAAGTAGAGAGCAATTTAATGTATCAAAAATTGTCCCTAGGCGTCTGAAAATAAACGGCTATTTACATATCAATTAATGTAAAAAGGAAGATGATGGCTAAGGCTACGTTATATTGAGGGAAACAGATTTTCATTCCAGCATAGTTATAAAATTATAAAAATTTGGTAGATGGTTCTGATGACACTGCATTTCAAACCATTCTAACTAAAATATATAAATTGGTGTCAGTTAATTCTGTCCTTAGACTGGGCTACATTGTTGCTAAATACAATGCAATTTTGTAAACATTGTTTCAATATTTAAAGCTTTTCTGAGTCATCAGTTCCATTTGTTTTCAGAGTATAAAATTAGTTTTATAATGTGGTTCCTTAAGCAGCTACATTGTTGCTAAATACAATGCAATTTTGTAAACATTGTTTCAACATTTAAAGCTTTTCCGAGTCATCAATTCCATTTGTTTTCAGACTATAAAATTAATTTTAGAACTTTAAAATAATGTGGTTCCTTAAGCAGCTACATTGTTGCTAAATACAATGCAATTTTGTAAACATTGTTTCAACATTTAAAGCTTTTCTGAGTCATCAATTCCATTTGTTTTCAGACTATGAAATTAATTTTAAAACTTTAAAATAATGTGGCTCTTTAAGCAGTATGCAATAATCCGTTCATTTTTTTTTCTTTCTTTTTTTCTTTGTTTTTTTTTTTAAATCATCGTTTATTTTTAAAACATCTATAATTGCCAGTTTTATTCTTAAATTTTGAAACTTCCAGAACAATAAAAAATTTCAGGAGATAACTGATATTAAATTATTTGACAAAAAAACAATTTATAGCTGGTTTTAAGGAATTGTTTTCTTTGTTTAAGTAGGTAGCATATTACAACTTCGTTACCATTTTAATGAAAATTAGCATGCCGTGGTAAAAAGTACCAATAGTTGAAAAACATTATAAACTTTAAACTTATCACAAATAACATTTTGAACTATTCAATTTCTGATATAACGGAAACTTCCCCAACAATATTTTTCTCATCAACAACAGTTGGTAATTAATACGTGAAATATCAAAGATAAACCATAAAAGTTATGATATGGTGCTTAAAATACCGCTACAAATAGTAATAAACTCCCAGCATTTTTAAGTAATTGCTCGTAAAACACACCGCTTAAGAAGCTTTACGTTACTGCACTACGAAATAAAGCGCACTTAATAAACATAAAAAGATCGCAATAAATCTACTTGCCTAAAGGGCATTACCATTAAATTAAACTGTTAAAAAATATAATGTAATTTCTTAAAATGAATATGTTCGTTTTTTTTTTAAATTTTCTAAACAGTTTTTTGTTGCTCAGGTTATTTTCCTAACTTGACTTTATCTTTATTTTGAATAATACTCATTAAAATGAATAATGAATATTAATAAATTAAATCAGAAGCCTATAGAAATCACGAGCATTCACTAGAACTCTACAATGCATTGTTATGCACATATTCATCACTTTTTTTCTATCCTTAAAAATCACGCATACTCCTCAATACTCATTCATTAAGTTAATTTCGTTCATAAAAATTTAACTTAAAAACACCTTTTACGCTTAGGAGAAAATTATATTTGTTCGAAATACTAATTTAATAGTACATTAATTCTACAGGTTGTTTTTGTATCATAAAAGAAAATCTCACAATTTCTGGGTTAAAAAATTAACTTAAAATAAGTACTATACAAAAAAAAAATTTTAAAATAAAAAAGAGCTGAAAGAAAGCTTTCAATTAAAGGGTTTTCTAACCCAATTTAAAAATAGATGCTATTTCTGAAAAGCTAAACATTCTACTTTCAAGTTTTTTTTAGAATTTTTTTTTAATCTTGTTATGGTGTATACAAATTAGTTTTTTTTTAATTTATTCAAAATCAGGTAATAATATGTATATACGATTGAAGTCCATTTTTGTCACCTGTAAAGCAGTTTTTCTGAGAAACTAATGAATTGAATTTTAAAATAAAGGTGTTTCCGGAGAAAATAATTAATTATCGTCGTAAGTATTTTTTAAAAAGCATCATTTTTGTATCCTCAGTTTAAAAGTCCTGTCACATTTTGTTTTTTAAAATAGCGATTCTTTTCGAAATTTTAATAAATAGGGATTTATTTTAAAGTAAAGGATTTCATAAAATATGATTATTCTAAAATGGAACAATTATTTTTGCAAACAATAATCTCAATTTTTGACTATCAATATCATTTGAACAAAACATGACACATTAGACGATAACAGGTGTAGCAGTCTTTCGTAATATTCTTCAATTACATGAAACACGCATTATCGATTAATTGTTTCAATCCCATTCTTATCGGAATGCAGTAAAATCCCGATTGTCCCGGAATTGATTATGCACGATCATGTATTAGTCATTTAGAGATAGGACAAAGATTTCTGCAGTATATTCAATTCATAAAAACATCTATGAATACAATCTAAAATTATTTTTCTTGTTTTTACCTTTTAGAGATTTTACGGGTTATCCACAGTTTTTTTTTTGTCACACAATCCCATGAATAAACTGTAGTATTCTTATGTTTCCCCACACCTGCAAGTAATTCTGCCCATTTTCTATCTGAAACATTAAATATAGAATTTAGCTATGGATATTTCTTTACAAGCAACAATGGAGAGCTTGGAAAAATAAAATGAGTGATAAAACGTTCAAGAGAGTGTTTTTGGAGAAAACAATACATCTATTTTCATGAAGATAGTAAGTTATTTAAGTATTTCATGTGAATGCCTGTTAAATCCGAGAAGTACCCGTTTTTGCGAATTTTCGAATATATTTTTGTGAAATATTTCATTCTTCGGAGAGAAAGAAACAGATAGTCATTATATTGTCCCATACGATCGTCAAGGATTAAAAGCAGTAAATATTCTTAATTGTTTTCATAATTATTAAAATTTATCAGAAAAGTTCCTTAAACTTTATTTTGCATCAGAGCTCTTATATGAAAAATTTTGTACGAGTGAAGAATTAACCAGCACTGATAAAATCTCAAGAATAACACTGTAAAACAAATATAAGCACTGAGTAGAACATTTCGATGTAAATAAGTGATTCTGAATAAGCCAAAAGTGCTTGATTCATACATCAAAACCAAAATGGTTCATCACATACTGTAGCTGTATGAACAAAATTGTCCATTTTCCAGTGGATTCTCGGATATCTTGCTAATGTATCTGCAGCTTCAAAACTTCGAGAAGGAAGATAAGGCTCTTGTCTCTAAAAATATCACTAAAATTGACAAAATGTTTGTCAAGTTGGTCAAACTATCAATGACAGCGCCTTTCCTTTGAATGTAAGTCGTTAGTGTGTGTAATTACTAAGCATAAAGTGGCTGGGCTAAACTCAACATATTGAACAATGTATCATGTTCAAAAAAAAGTGGGGGAGAGTGGGGTCAATTGTAACAGGGTACGATTGTAACAGAGCAAAAATTTCGAGTGTCGGGTTCTAGATTTGGTTCCTAGGTGGTACACAAGGTGTATTTAATAAATCTACATGTACACCCCTGCTGGCAACCATTTTTATGTACTTTTGAAAGAGTTACATCGCAAAAGATATTTTCACGCAACGTAAGTACTTTTTTTGGTATTAGAATATTATATTGTAACAAAGTAATTTTGTTTAAACAAATAAAAATTATTAACCGAATATGTAAGAGGACACCTTAATTAACATTTCAATAAAAAAANTCCTATCCACCAATTTTCGTTTCAATCGGACAACTCCTTCTTGGTGCGTCGATTTTTTCGTTATAGACGAAATAAATTTTATAGAAAGAAAAAAATAATTGAAGCTAGAAACGTTTTCTTCAACGGAAGTATCACATTTCTGTTCAACAGAAAAACTTACATTGGTACTAGATGCTGTCACCTCACTAATTTCAGGTCGTGATTTTTTCTCAAAGTAATTAAAAATTGTTAAATTCTTGCTTTCAGACATCCTAAAGATCCAAGAACAGCAAAAATATATACATATATATTGGCACAGAAATATCCACTAAGCTACGATCTCAGTTTCGAGCTGGAATGAATAACTTCAACGAGCACAGAGTCTCCAAAACAAAACAGATTTAGAAACAAGGTCCGAAGGACAAGCGGCAGAGATAACTCTTAGTCTGACTAAAATCGAAAATAAATGTAACCCCCTTTCATATAATTTTTTTTAACCGCATCTACAAAATTCTCGAATTGTCTCAAAGACGACAGAACGTCTAGGATTCCAGACCTCGCGAATGCCAGCCAGTCTCGAAAACTATCGCGACTGGCTGGTCAGAAAGGAACCAGAGATCGGGGCTCGCCCGTAACAGTATCACGTGAATTTGGTTTCAAAAATACAACCCTATTATAGTAAATGTTTTATCAGTATTGTGAGAAATACCGTGAGAAAAAAAAAGTAGGCATAAGGTAAATAAAAATATATAGTCTTAAAAAATAATAACCCGCATAATTTCTACTAAAATTTTTATTTTTGTCTGTATTATTTTGTAAATTCACTTTGTCTGAGCTCAGGGGGGGGGTTAAACCCCTAAACCCCCCCCCTTGCGTACGCCCCTGTACTCATCATCGATTAATTGTTTCAATCCCATTCTTATCGGAATGCAATAAAATCCCGATTGTCCCCGAATGGATTATCCTCGATCATGTCTTAGTCATTTAGAGATAGGACAAAGATTTCTGTTGTATATTCAAATTATAAAAACATCTATGAATACGATATGAAATTATTTTTCTTGTTTTTACCTTACTATTAAAGATTTTACGGGTTATTCACTATTTTTTTTTGTCACACAATCCCATGAATAAACTGTAGTCTTCGTATGTTTTCCCACCCCTGTAAATGCAAGTAATTCTTTATATTTTCTATCTGAAACATTAAATAAAGAATTTTTAATGTATAGCTATAGATATTTCTTTGCAAACAACAATGGAGAGCTTTCGAAAATAAAATCAGTGATAAAAGTGTTTTCAAGAGATAGTTTTTAGAGAAAACAATACAGCTATTTTCATGAAGATAGTAAGTTACTTAGGTGTTTCGTGTGAATGCCTGTTAAATCCGAGAAGTACCCGTTTTTGCGAATTTTTGAATATATTTTGGCGAAACATTTCATTCTTCGGAAGAAAAAAAAGCAGATAGCCATTATATTGTCCCATACGATCTTCAAGGATTAAAAGCAATAAATATTCTTAATTATTTTCATAATTATTAAAATTTATCAGAAAAGTTCCTTAAACTTTATTTTGCATCATAGCTCTTTTATGAAAATTTGGTATGAGTGAAGGATTAACCAGTACTGATAAAAACTCAAGAATAACATTGGAGAACAAGTATAAGCACTGAGTAGAACATTTCGATGTAAATAAGTGAATCTGTATAAGCCAAAAGTGCTGGATTCATACATCAAATTCAAAATGGTCCATCACATACTGTTTTTGTATGAACAAATTTGTCCAGCTTCCAGTGAATTCTCGGATAGCTTGCTTCCTAACGTATAAGCAACCTCAAAACTTCGAGAAGGAAGATAAGGCTCTTGTCTCCAAAAACATCACTAAGATCGCCAAAATGTTTGCCTCAAACTATCAATGACAGCGCTTTTCCTTTGTATGTAAGTTGTCAGTGTGTGTAATTACTCAGCATAAAGTGGCTAGGCAAAAATCTGCATGTTGAACAATGTATCATGTCCAAAAAAAAGTTATCCCAGTATTTTTAATAACTCCTCAATCTTCTAGGCTTTTCAAACTGACTCGGCACTCTCGCGGACTCAAGATCCTCATCCACACTTTCCAGGCGAGTGCCAAAGAACTCTTCCTGCTCGTCTTCTTCCTCGTTCTGGGTATTGTCATCTTTGCCTCTCTCGTCTACTACGCCGAAAGGCTTCAGGCCAATCCTAACAACGATTTCACCAGCATACCAGAGGGACTATGGTGGGCCATCGTCACCATGACCACAGTGGGATACGGGGATATGGTGCCTAGGACATACGTGGGCATGTTGGTGGGTGCATTGTGTGCCCTTGCCGGCGTGCTTACCATCGCCCTCCCTGTACCAGTAATAGTGTCTAATTTCACGATGTTCTATTCGCACACTCAGGCTCGTGAAAAACTGCCCAAGCAGAGAAGAAGAGTCCTGCCCGTAGAGCAAGTGAGGGTGAGGCCCCTGAGGCCCGGAGGCGCTGCCGGGGGTGGACTCCATCACAGAAGAATGAATGCCATTAAACATCACCATCCTGCTGCACTCAAGGATTACAGTAACAAAACAGGTAAGCATAAATCGCTATCTTCTATTTCAATACCATAAGCATTACAGTATTACCTCAATATCTTATCTTGATCGAACCAGAAAAAATTATCTACTGACTACTAAATTTAATTAATAAAATTATCTATTGACTACTGAAACTAAATTATTTATATCGTCATACTGAATACTCTATTCCAAACATACAACTTCCCTTCAAAATAGGATAAAATATTATGTTATTATGGTTTAATAAACATCCTCAAATGTAAAGCATTAGATGCGGTTTGTAACCATTTTTGTCTTATTGATTAGCATTTGGTAAAACTGGAATATTTTGCTGTAAAGTAACAAAAATGGTTATAAACTTCAAATCAGAATCTCTAGGGTTAAAATATTTTGGATATTAGATTTGGATTATTAGACTAGATTTGGATATAATTTAGAAATAGAAAGGTTCTAAATCATTACGTATCTTGAAGTATTTTAGGAATTACAGTTTATATAATTAATTTAGAATATATAATACCACAACCCATAACCAAAGTACACTTAACCTCCAATGTGCAAAAATAAGTAATGAAATGAAATAAAATTTATAAAATTAGTGTTTTTAGAGGAATTAAAATTCTAATTTTTTAAAATTCGAAGCAAACAATATAGTACGTATTACTTTTAAAACATTGTTAGGGAAGTATATTATCAATTCATTCAAAGAAAAATTAATTACAAAGATATAATACTGGAGTTTTTTTTTTCTTTCGAGGTGTGACAAAAAAGCAATTATTATGTCCTTTACAGCCAACTTTCGAAACAGAGATTTTAAAATTTTCAATTTGTTTCATTTATTGTTTTCTTCTTTTTAGTTCGTTTCATGTCGAAAAGAGATCAAAGTTTCAATCGGTAATGAAACGGAAATAAATCTTTTTGTAACATGTAAGAAAATATATTTTTTCCCTTAACTGTTGCCAGTCACAAGTTCCAAATGAGATGTGAGCAGAAAGAAAGAATGATTATAAATTTTTTTGACAGTAAAATAGAAATAAAATTCGCTTGTACGGATTAGAAAAGGAGTGACATTTGTAATTTATCATTCACAGAACTTTTCATTAAGATTTCGGTCTAATTAGTAAATATCAATCAATGCTTGAAGTTTTCCATAGAAAAATTTTGAAGTAGTTTGTAAATACCGTCAAGAATATATAACTTATTTAGCATTCAACACTGAAACAATTTTTGATAAACGACAATCTTAACATATTTTTATGATTTAATATACGTAAAAATGAAACTAAATATAAATTTTGTAAATAATTAGAAAAAAAATATTTTTTATTAAATGATGAATTAAAGATAATAGAACTGCGAACATTTAAACCTTTCCCTGCGGTGCCAACAAACAGTGACAAAAAACTGCAAAATCTTAGTAAAATATAATTTAGATTATTAGATGAGAGTTTAGGATCTTTATAAAATTAAATATTGCAGAGAAATATTCACAAAAATAGAAATAGAATCGAAACTTCATTTGTGACTTTCAGTAAGTTTGACAACTATCATCTATTACTAAAATTGCTGTAAACTAAAGTTATATTTGATGCACATTTAAAAACAAAACAGTTTTGAAAACTAGAAGAAATGGATATTATTGTAAGACAATAAAACAAAAACGTGATTTTTTTTTGTTGAAATACTCGTTTTTAAGGTAGTAGGATTCCTTAATTCCTATTGGTTATAAATTCTGATGGTAGCAGTTAAGAAACCATTTAAACAGCATTGTAATCAGACATAGAACTTCAGAAATATTTTGATCACTTTGGCTGGTCGAAATTTCCATCAGCGATCATTTATATAAGACAATAATATAACAATAACAGCTTTTAGGTAAAAATAAAACATTATGTTGAATCCTAGTTGGTGATTGCTAGGTATGGTATAATAGTGTGGTCATATTACTGACCCTGACCAGGCCGTACTGCTAGTTAACATAAAATATTTTATCTTTTGAGAAGTACAGGTAATATATTCAGTAGTTTTGATGTATAAGAGCTAAATAATATAATTTATAATAATAATAAATGCAATACAACAATTTAAAATTCAATATAATTAATTTAGTTCAAATCATTATTTTTTTAAATCGAAGCATTTTGCTACCATGATCGAAGATCATGGTAGCAAAATTAGCTTTCGCTAAAATCAATCAAAGTTATATTTTAAACATAAAAAATATGTTACATGTTAAAGAGTAGATGCGAAATAAAATAATTTACTTCTTGAATAAAACACGTGCTGGACTTGAATCTCTTTCAGAAAGTATAATGGTAGTTAAATTTCATGATTCTCTAAGATGAAATTAGAAGATCCATTCATGGAGGAAGAAAGAAAAGTTTTTCTTAACAATGCCTCTTTACCGCAAACCTAAAATAAAAACTCCTTCAGACATTCCTCTGGACCTGTGGCGGAGACTATGGTAACGAAGAATGATTATTTCAAGTTTATTGAATGACTATTTCAATGACTATTCAAGATAAAATGTATGAGGTTTAGATAATCACAAAGAGGTCGAAAATTTGATCGACTTCAAAATGACGATAAATTCTGCTTGTGTCAGTTAAAAAATGTTTGAAACTTGCATTGCTGTCGTAATTGGAGTTATATTTAAAATTTGAGCTTTGTAACCAATCGGAAAGCAGTGGAGCCTTCGATTTCCAGATTAAATCGTTGCACATACAAAATCGAGTTTAAAAGAATGTAGTAATATTATTACAATAAATAAATAATTCTTGTTTTGGGCATTTTTAAGAATGTTCTGCTACGAATAAATATGAATTTTGAAATTACTTAGATACATATTTCAAAGATGTCTCTCATATTATCAGAAAAACTGAAATAATATGACATATATCTTTAGATTTTAAAAAAAATGGTTTTTCTGTTTCGTGCATTCTCAAAGGGCAAAGAATCAGATGACAAGATCATTAAATAAGAAAAAAAGATTATTTAGATATTCTCTCTCATCAACATAAAATTAATAAAAAATTTTATCGGTGTTTATACATTTCTTTATCTTTTGCTTATATGTAATATTTATTCGCGAGTGTTATTCAGTAATATTTGTTTATAACCCCTTCTCTGTTATTCCCGTTATTCCCCGTAATTGTTACATTTATGATTTTTTTTTATAACTCAAACTTAAACACTTAAAATTAAAAGTGTTAACCTCACACTATACAGTAATAACGTGATATTACTTTATTGTACAAAATTTTACTATGAAGATATTTATCTTAAGTTATGCCTTTATTAAATGATAAAAAATTTATTTACTTTCATAATAATTTTAATGCAATTTTGCTTGCATTAAATTAAAGTAATAAGATTCAAATTGTAAATTAATTTAAAATTGTAAGGCTATATTAAAAATTAACTTTTCTAACTGTCGCTAGGAAGGTTTTCTTGTATAATTATAATTGTGTCCAAGCATTTAATTTAAAAGAATAGTTTAGCAAATTTATGTTGAAAACTGTAATTGTAAAATTAGAAAAAATAAAATAAATAAGAAATAAAAATTTAAAAAAACAACAACAGATATTGGAATAATTTTTCAAACAGCACATTTAACATCCTTTCAATAGCGCCTTTGACGCCCCTGTCGACACGAAACAAGAATAATTTTATGAAGAAATTGTGGGGGTTGATAAGCGACGCAAACAAGAGGTGAATTCCTTTAGGGCTACCATACAGATCACCATAATTTATAAAATATGAATATTTAAAAAAGACTTGAAGTTTTTGTTATAAAAAAGTGTGTCACATCAAATGTAATACTATCTAATTGCCCAGCAATTTACCCCTTTTGAGGAAGTGCTGTAAATAAAAGGGTTGCTGCTGGATTAAGAACGTAGCAAGCAGTGAGTGATTACTCGGCGTAAACGTTCCCCTCAGACGGGAAGATCTCCCTTATAAATCCTAATTAACCATCTTATACGTTCTTTTCTCATTGAATCTTTAATGCAGTAAGTGCCATAAAGTCCAATAAATGTCCTGGATAAATCACTTCTTAGTGCATAGGGATATTACAAAGAGCACTCGCCTCAATCTCCAGGGGATCACGGTGACACGCCTGTTATGTATTTATACTTATGATTGGAACTGATACCAGGACATTTCACTTAAGTGTCCTGCGAATGACCGTATTTTTGTTTGTAAAAAGTACCTTAAATATATGCTGGATGACAAAAAAAATACGATTCTTTTCTTTAGATGCACAGTGCGCCAAAAGAAAACGTACCACCTTGAATAACTTTTGATTAAATGATCGGATATTCACGCTGAAACTCAATCTTAATGGCTAGCAGGGGACCTCAAATAAGCAAATTAATAAGTTTAGACGATATTTTAAGACTCGAAATAAGACACAAAAACGTACTGTCACTGAATAAATTATATTTCTTTTACGGATTTGGATTTCTGACCCTCAAAATATAGGGGGTAGCCTCAATCTGGGAAATATGGTCTCTACAGTTAGGTCAGGAAAGTGCTCCAAGGTTTTAGCCACTTAATATTACTTGGCACAATTATACCAATGAGGTGAATCCGTGTTTGAATCTTGGCAACATACAGACGACAATACTGACATAGTTATTTTATAAAGGCTTTTTTGTCGTTAAAATTCTTAAAAAAATTGTTAAAATAAAATAGATTATTTGCTAAAATAACAAAGTTTATTCGTAAAAATAACAGTGCTTATCTATTAAACAGGGGTCCAATTTCAAATAACATTTTTTTCTAGAAATAAACGGTTTTATTCTGCAACCTTAGCTGACAGTTTTTTTTTCTGTAAATTTAAAAGATGTATTTTACAGTATATCTTAAAACTTGTTTGCCCCATTTAGTAGAAATTTTTCTTTTTCCATGTACATTTAAAGTATAGACTACACACAGAATAATCAGACTATTATCTTTGTTTTGATTTTAAAGACATATTTTTTAAAAATTGTATATTTTATTTTTTTAAGATATTTGTTACAAATTACTTAAATATTATCATTTTGTCTAAATTATCTATACTTATGCCCATTATTAACAAGCACTATTGAAGAAATAAGGAAATATTTTTTAACAAAATAATGTGTCATATTTAATAGAGTTTTGACAATTTTCACCCTATTCCCACAATTTAAACATGCGAAATTAATTTATAATGATCAATATATGTTTTAGTATATAATATATGCAGTTAATTATTTCAAAATTCCATCTCATAACGTATTCGGATACCCCAAGTGTAGATTCAGATTGATTTTTCTCTTGAAATTTGCCAAACATGAACTTAATTAAAACTGATAAACAAAATATAATACATTCCGGATAAAAGTTCATTTTGTAAAGCTAACAACCCATGTAGTTACCCCAAACTCAGAGAATAATCGATGGTAGAAACTCTTAAGTGTTTGCCTAAGTGCCTTCTGATGTACAAAGAAGTCCTGGAGTTGATTGTTAAGTGATAATTTTTCCTTGAGTGTCATATTATGCGAATCTCGCTATAATCCTTCAGAATTCTTCAGTGAAGAATAGCCTTATTATATTTTGAAAAGTTAATTACTTTTCTCTTTGTACAGGATAACTTTGTTGTAGATAGATGTCTTGGAATATTGCAACAGTGAAAAAAAATACAAAATTAAATGTTTAGATTTATGTTTGCGTCAGGTATTAAAAAGAAAACTTTTTTAATTTATAGAAATATGTTTAAAAGAATAGCTATAACATTTAAGAGCTATGCATGAATGTTATCACAAATAGTTAAACTTCACGTGATTTCGTGACGAACTGATTCTCAAAATTATCGAAAGTGAAAATTTTATTTCTGACAGTGTAATAAGTTTGCGTAAACGTATTGTAGCTCCCACAGAATAGAAATGACAAGGAAAATGTTCTGGTCTGTAGAATTGCAGACATATCCATCACTTTAACTACTGATTGATCCTTAATATTTTAGGCTAATACTGAGAGCTGTAATTTTCATCCTATTTGTTACCTTCCGTATATCTATCTTCTTTGTCAAGTGCTAATGTTCGATTATTTCTTTCCTGCAATATTATAAGTATGCCCAATTTAGCTGTCGTGGTAAGTGATTTACACATTATTTAGTGTAACCACTTTTAATGAAATATAAAACAGATATTTAGATTATGAAAGATATATAAAACTTAATCCAAACCCAATTGTCGTCTTTTTATTTAGATGAAATGTGTCATGATTTCTTGAATATTTCTATATTTCCTTTTTTTTTAAAAAAAACGGCAATATTAATAACTTTATACAATGCGTCACGGCATCTGACTTTAATATAATAACATAAGTCTATCGAAGCAACGAAAATAAATAGGCCATAGAAACTTGTTTAAATTTAAAATACATACGAAATGGTTAGCTTATTGAAATCTGTAAAAGGATAAATCTAAATGTATCTACCTACTGCGAAATTACAGTACTTAACTTACAGTATTTAAATACGCGCTGATAGACAGCCAGCGAGTGCTTTTAAAAGTTTCTGAATTAAGAATGTTTCGGGAATTAACTTTTGTTATTCCACAGATTGCAAACAAATTTGCTTTTATATAAGCAATGGGAATTTATGTACACAGAAAATTTCCCCATTTACCAACATTCTTCACACTCAACGTGGATTGCATGTTTTAGCATACTTGTGTATTTAAAATATTGATTAATTGAAACGGATAACTGTTTTAAAACTTGTACAAAAGGAGTCAAAACACGTCAATTATGAATTTAACTACAGTAGTTAATAACAATAATTAAATGAAGCAGTGAAAAATGCAATCAAATCAAGTAAAATTTTAGATTTCAAAACTGTAGGAAAAGATAAAAATAAGGACTATATTTCATACGACGATAAAGATACTTTTTTTCAAGTTAAAAAATAATGAATAAGAAATCTATAGAAGAAAAAAATTCCAGAAACAACGACGCAAGACTTAAACAAGAGGTTTATATCCAAAGATGTTTTCCAACGAGATTTGGATTCTTGTCATATTTTTTTAATAGATACTTTATCAAAATAAAAGAGAAAAAAAAAGCTAGTTTTGAAATGATCATTAAAGTCTACTTTTCTTAGTCCCTTATACAATCCATGAGTATCGAAGCAAAAGCTTAAAAAATAAGTTCTCGAGCAAAAAAAATTTATGATATAGTGAAAAAGAAATTGTCGAAAACTATAAGCTTTGTAAAATCTATGCTAGGTGATATGGTTCTGACTCTGATTGTAATATATTAAATAATAATTAGTCACAAAATATAATTATAATACTGATAATCTGAATTCTTATATTCGTGTGTTTGATTAAATTTGTTAGATAATGTAAAATACTTTCATATTGTCACAAACTTGAGAGTAACAAACTTAAAATAAACACAAATAGATTTTAACATTTTATTTCAAGTCAAAACGTAAAGCACAAAAGAGATTCATTAAATTCGAAACAACTATTTGAAACGTTTACATGTAAGTTAATTAATGTAAAATTTATAATGCAGAGTTCTAAAAAAATAACAATAAATTTAGAAAAAACTGTACTTAATTTATTTTTATAAAACCATAAGTGGAACACACGAAGAACAAATTTCGTATTACATACAAGAAAAAAAAATTTGAATTGTATACGCAAAAAAATACGGTCTTATGATTCAGTGTGATTTTATCTTTCCTTAGAGGAGAAAATTTTTTAATGCAGTGAAAAATCTTAATGAGAAACTATAAATAAACTAATCTCATATCAAACATAATTTTTCCATACTTTACATTGATAGTTTCTCATAACAAGAATGTTGGTATAGGGTACAGAATAATTGTCTAGTCATGAAAATATGTAAAAATTACGTGCTTTGGATGAATCCCGCTTTTTATATAGAGATTCTGAAAGGTAATTTGCTGTAAGAATATTCTTAACGTCATTCCAGCTGGAAAATTTCGTGATTTAAATTTGTTCAAGAACATGATGCTATTTAGACTATAAGGGAATTTTTGGGGTTTTCTTAATGAGTATATTTCAAAATTACTCATTAAGAAACCCAGTAACTACTTCAGATAGTGACCTTTAAACTGGAATCTGAAAAATCAGCCCTTTGTAAAAGAATGATTTTCTGCGTCTCAAAATTAAAAAGAAATATCTATTTTAATCTTATTTAATGTAGAAATATTCCTGTGAGGCATTCGGTAAGGATTCGATAAATGCATATAAACATTAAAAGTAAGATTAGAAATGCATTAAAAAAAATTTTATACTCCATTGTCTAAAAATGTATTTAATTACTGTTTTTGTGCCATCTGATATTTCTCTTCTGCTAACAATAAACATAATTAGATAATTGCATTCACATGGATTTAAATTAATCCTTTTCGGGAGTTATTAATTAACAATGACAAAAATACTCCTTCATGAAATTCATAGAGATAGGGAATTTTATAAGTTCTTAAACTTTAAGCCTTCTTTTGTGTAATTTTTATAATTGAACGAAAATATCTTTGATTTAATCTACACTGAAAGTTATGAAATATAACACAACTTGATTGTGGAACATTTTGTGATGGAACACATATTTTTAGTGGAAATGTATTTCAAATTTTAATTCGACATATTCAAATTAATTTTTGTTTAAATTTCTGATTAATCAAAAACTGCATTTCTTATATTGAACTATACACTGTAATAAATAAATATAGTTATATAATAAATATTTAGCTAACTTTTCGAACTAATAATTTTGCGTTTTAGAATGCAAAAAAAAACTTTTGCTTTTAATTTTTATACAAGTTGTTCCGCAACGAACGTTTTTATTTCAATGTGAGGATTTAATATTTCAGGAAATGATGTTTCAAAAATCATTACTATAAATAAAGTCAAAACTACATATGCAATAAGGATTGTAAATCAATATAAAAAAAATAAGAAGAAAATTAAAAAAATCATACCCTGACACATCAATAACTAAGAAGATAAAAGTAGAAACGTCAAAATTCGTTTGATTGCCGAAGAAAGCTGAGAAATGTGATTATTAGAAATATTTTGAATCTACCTTCAGCTTCATGGCTCAAATTCCTCCGTTTTTAATTCTTCCTTCTTCAATTGTGATTCTTCGTACTCTGAAAACGTTTTAGTTTTTACTTTATCTTATTTTTATTTGCGAACTTAATTTAAATACTTTTTGATTTCCTGCTTGAGAATTATTCTAAAATATATGCATTAACAGAGTGTTTACTGAGCACTTAGTATATTTTGCTTGTGTTTTTGTTCTAGTTTGATCATACTTTGATCTATTCATTGCTTGATCTCTAATTTTTTTACGAAAAGTGAAAACTAATTACTACTACTTGATGCTTCTTAACTTCAAGAACATTGTTTTAAGTCGTTTTTCTTTCAAAAATCTAGCTAGTATATCTAAATATTCTTCAAATTTTCAAACATCATTCTTGAATACTTTCAAACACTCTCATGCTGAGGCAAAAATTAATAGATCTCCTTACAATAGGTACAAAATTGCTTCTTTATTTAAGATAGTTGAAAACTTTTTAACTTTTTCGCAAATCGTTAAGGGCTTGAAAACAAATCTAAATTTTCACCAAAAAAATCAATTCCTAATTTGTTACTTCACTTTAAAATGCAGGAAAAAATATTTTTTTCAATTTCTGGACTGAACGACTAATATGAAAAAAGTATTTCAGGCATGAATTCTTTGTTATGGCCAAAGACAGAGATAAGATAGATTGGGTAAACTTTTAGAAAGGTAATATTCCTGATCAAAAGCTCAAATTGTTTTCTACATCCATTGAAATTTAACATATAAATATCTTATATAAAAATGGGTTGCCAAGTTTGCATTTTCGATTTATAAACTTTTGACAAATATTTCTCAATTTGTTGTGTTATTGGATACAAAAACTGCACATTCATTGAACTATTGTAACTTAAACTAAAAATTAATTTAAAAATAATTTTTATCTAATCGTAAATTTGTACTTCGACACAAACTTTTACATCAAAACAATTTGTTAAATGTAATAGAAAAGAGGAATATGCATTTCAGAAACATAAAATTACTATATCTGCTCAATTATTAGCTTTTAAATGCAACATTTTACTTTCAATTCATAAAAGAGACAATTTTAAATTACAAATTATATAGTTTGATACTTGTCGGAAATTACAATATTGGATATTGTTCTGTAGGAATAAATAGCATATATCATATTAAATTTGATTTATATTCAAATAATTTAAATACATTTATTTATTACTCCTTTAATTTTATTTCGAAATAAAAGATTATTATATACAGCAAATTTTTCAAGATTTTACTGATTCCAATTTAAAGCTTTTGCTTGCACTGTTAACAAAATATGACACTTATAACAGAAAAAAATGCTACTGCATCAAGGCAATAAATTCACGTATTACTTATTAATATTTCTTGAAGAAACAACTGAGGATACTCATATAATAAATCATATTACGTATAATACTTATTCTATTGTAGGATGAAAGCAGTCAAATGTTACAAGATAGATTCTTTTGTAAAAATACAACATTGTTTCCTAAGTTTGTTTAAAAAAATTAGTTTACATTCAGTTGACTTAGGTATTCCTTTATTACTTTTACTTTTCACATGCATATAATCTATTAATTGATTACTCTTTTATTTTAAAAGAAGATATAAGCTGCAGCAATTATTCAAGTTTTTTAATAATTGAATTTTAAGTTTTAGCTTAGTCTGTTAAAAACTTAGGAGAGTGTTGAACAGTATCGTTCAGCTTTAATGCAACTCTTAAACGCTGCTAGATTAAACCACATTATCGAGTAAATCGATTCTTATTAAGCCTAACTAAACCATAGCTTATTTTCTTATGTCAATTAACACATATTACCAATGTTAATTAACTATTGGTATCAATATAGCGAATAATATCCCCAAAGAGAATGAGTATCTTTTCTCCATCAACTTCGCTTATTAGTGGATAGGTTATTTTTTTTTATTTCTATTAATACATTTCATCGGAGCCATTGTGGCTGAGAGGAGCCATTGTGGCACTCACCTCCCAATGAGGTGACATGGGTTCGAATCCAATCAACGACTGGTCCATTTGAATTTTGTACCCGGTTAGCACCGACCACAGTGCTGACGTAAAATATCCTCAGTGGTAGACGGATCATGGGTAAAATTCCCCTTGCCGTGAGACTGAGGCTTTCATGGTTTTCCTCTCCATGCAAAAGTGAGTAAGTTCCATCGAAAAATCGTCCACGAGGACAATTTTCTCCCATTACTTGATCCGAAAATTCTCTTGTCTTCTGAATTGGGTTCAAAATCAAAAGGCTACGAAGTTGAACAGTGCTAGTCGTAAACTCAGAATTGGGTTCAACACAGGCGATAAAATTAAATATAACAGAGGTTACACTTGAATGAAATCATGGTTCAATTTAACTATTAAGGTTGCAGCTTATATGCACGATACTACCTTTAATAGTTATGTTAAACCAAGGGTTTAATCAAACTTTTTTTGCGAATGGGAAAAAAAATTTAGAACCGAAAATTACACCTTATACAACAGTTTATGATATCAAATAAAACAATTTTCAAAAATGAAACACTTTCTTCAGAAATAATTGTTATTGTTGCAAAGCAACAAATTAAAGATTCAACAAAGAAAAAAATATCCCATTATGATAAACACCTTCTGCACTTATCTATCATGTAATGCTTATATTTGTCCTTAGTAAACGAAACTTATTTTTATTAACAATACCCTCACACTAACATAAGGATAACAACTTATATTTACTCCAAAATATAAAAACGATGACTTCGAAATGTAATTGCATCAACACTTAACTATACCTGGCTACTATCTTGTTACTTGAGTTATTTGAGCAAGTGTGATTCAGGAATGCGGTTTCCATGGTAACAAAGGGAAAAGTTCGCCGTCATAACGAAGCTGAATAAGGAAGANGCTTATATGCACGATACTACCTTTAATAGTTATGTTAAACCAAGGGTTAAATCAAACTTTTTTTGCGAATGGGAAAAAAATTTAGAGCCGAAAATTACACCTTATACAACAGTTTATGATATCAAATAAGACAATTTTCAAAAATGAAACACTTTCTTCAGAAATAATTGTTATTGTTGCAAAGCAACAAATTAAAGATTCGACAAAGAAAAAAATATCCCATTATGATAAACACCTTCTGCACTTATCTATCATGTAATGCTTATATTTGCCCTTAGTAAACGAAACTTATTTTTATTAACAATACCCTCACACTAACATAAGGATAACAACTTATATTTACTCCAAAATATAAAAACGATGACTTCGAAATGTAATTGCATCAACACTTAACTATACCTGGCTACTATCTTGTTACTTGAGTTATTTGAGCAAGTGTGATTCAGGAATGCGGTTTCCATGGTAACAAAGGGAAAAGTTCGCCGTCATAACGAAGCTGAATAAGGAAGAAAAAAAAATGCTGGATGGATGCCTTTTCTCAATGAAAGATCAGGGGCGATGAAAAATGATGTTTACCGGAACATTCAAATATATTTGGAGGAGTTGAATATGGAAAAATATATGAAAAGACGGTTTTTAGTGAAGAGGAATTTTCAGTTGATCTTTTGACTCGCATCTATTCAGGTGCATTTACGAATGCGAATAAAAAAAATAATATTTTCCCGAACCTCTATTTGAACTAAGTGAATGCTTAATAAATATTTTAAAAAATGAATGCAGACCTTTAGTTATGTATAGATCAGGTGTTTTGTGCGTGTTTAACGTCAGTGTGAAAGCGGGGTGTTTTGGGGGAGGGCGGAAACACTTCTGTCAAAACTCATATCAGACGCCACATACAAAATACTACTTACATTCACGTTTTTCAATTTTTTATTTTGATTTTATGTATATGTTTTAATTGTAGGGTCAAGTGGAGACGTTCGGTTGTAAAAACGACTTCTTTGATTTTCTTGGTTTGTAATTATAGAAAATTGCTGGAGATGTTGAATAAGTCGAAATGATGTTCATAAAAGATTCGTTTTAGTGAAGAGGAATTCTGAATTGGTATTTTGGCTCGTATATATCTAGATGCACTTTCACCGAAATTCCGTTTTAACTTTTTAAACCAAATGAACGTTCATTAATGCACAACGTGTGATGGGTGGAATTTTGTGATTGTTTCGCTTTCTTTGTAATTAATTACCAGATTTCTTGTAGATCCAAGAAAGTGGTTCTGTTATGTAACAAGATATGTTTGATTGCATATGTGAGAGGAATAAACACGCTTCGAAACCTGTGTTTATTTAGATTGACAAGAGAGTAAATTAAAAGCTCGGTAAACAATTAACTTTGCTCTATCACAAAAGGAAAATATCACACGTTGTGGATTTAATCACACATAAGTAAATATGTGCGATAAAATAAAATGTAATAAAATTTACAGAAATGTGTTTTTGTTTATTACACATAAATCGAACACTTATTTTGCTGTAAATTCACTGTTACTAAATTTACTTGTCCCGCAGTCGACTGATTGTAAAGACACGGTTCCCAGTAGAACACCGAAGTCGAGCATCACTGGCTGCGGTCAGAAAGCGGGAGGGTGACCACTTTGATCAGCCTGCTTAAGGATCGAGGGTGCGTGGTATCGGTCCTCGATAAACTGTTCTACCATAAAGTGCTCGACTTCGCACTGGTCACCGGGCTATCAAAACAGGGTAGCTATACCTTCAGCAGAAGATCAAAATTGCGAGGGCATGTCTTTGGATCATCCTCAGGGATGCTTCCCAGACCATCGCCAATAGCCTATTGTGCAGCTCAAGTGTGACGTAAATAAACTACCTACCTAAGTACTAAATTGACTTATTATTAGAAAGTTACTGTATTCTTTACTGTAACTGTATTTCTTACTGTTGTGATGTACTCGACATACTAGATTCAAATACCAAAGTAACACGAACCTTTCAACTTTTATGTACTGCGAGGCCTGAAGTGAAACTAAATCGATGAAACGTATAGATACCATTGCAAAGCTTGCTCTTTCTCTTTCGGTGCTTTGTTTTGCACTTTTTTATGTCCTACGCATTTGATTATGTCCTGGGTGCGTTTGATTTTATAGTTGAAATATTATTAAAGTTAAGTTGAAATTTTGCACTTCTCCTTTTTCATCTTTGACCGTTGATCGATTTAAAATGTTGGATAATACTACTAGTGTATTTAACCAGTAGTTGGCAACTATTTTTTTGTAATATATTGGTGGTACTGTAGAAATAATTGCGTTTTTCATTTGCCACTCAATGTGAAAGAAATATAAAAGACAACCTATTGCATTAACTGAAGAACTACTAAAAGTAGGAAAAAAACAAAATTGCCAAAAAATAGAAATATTATACATTCATTTAACACGAGTATGAAAAGTTTTATTTAATTTAGTAACCGAGCTAATCTAAGTCTAACAATATTGCAGTTATGTTTCATTTACACTCATTAGTGGCTATATTTAAGACTACTATTACTTAATACTATGAAGTATGAAAACATATTTAAGCTCAAAATATTTCAAAATTATTAATACTAACTTTTTCAATATTTTATACACACTAACTAATAAAAAAAAACTCGAAAGTATACATTTTCCTTTCTTATGTTTGTTGAATAATGTATACTTATTATGAAAAATGCAGTAGAATTTTTGATCAAACTGTATATCCTAATATAATTGCTTAAAACTTTTGGTGAAATTTTAAAATAATATTTTTCCCAAAATTAACAGGTATAAAATTTAATTTCAGGAAATTACTTGGATGTAGTCATAAATAAATAAAGAATATTTGGTGTTATTAAAAAGTGTAATAATAACAAATGAAAAATTTCAGCAGTATTCTATCCTTACCATCTGCAAACCATTAACTCATCCTAATTTTGCATTGTTTAAAAAATAACAGTCCCTCCCGCAATGAACTGATTGTAAAGACGCGGTTACCAGTAGAACACTGAAGTCAAGCGTCACTGGCTGCGGTAAGTAAGACCTCTTTGAATCGCCTGCGTATTGACCGAGATTGCCAGATCATCGGCAATAGCCCATTGTGCAGCTCTAGTGTGATGTAAATAAAGTACCTACCTAACTACTTCAAATATAACATGCAGAAATGATTCAAGTCTGATTTTTAAGTTCTTTTGTATAACGGTTTTTTGCAGACTTTTTAAATCATATTGTTGCTCACACTATTCCATAGATAAATGTATTTTTTATTTTTTTTTCAGGTAACAACGCTAATGGAATGAATTCATTGTCTGGAATACCCCGTCTCGGAAGTATTTCAAACCCAGGTGCAGCATTTGGTGTAGCCGGAGCTGTAATGTCCGGCCTTCCCTCACTTGCTTCAGCAGCAAACCCCACATTATGCTTGGCCAGCACTTCACCCTCACTTCAGTCACGTTCTTCGCTGACTCCAAACTCAGAAGCAACTTCTCAGCTAGCACAACAGCCACAAACTTTCTTCGGCAATGAAGAAATGCCACGGGTTCGATTCTCATCGGCAGCAGACCTGCTTCAACCACCTCCATGCTCTTCCAAACCGCCCAGTAGGAGATCGTCCGCCCTTTCACCCGCCATCCACGTCACAACGCCTGTCGACGGAGTACTGACGTCACTCTAACGTCACGTTTCAAGCTTTAATGAGCACCGTGCCTAAATAACCCAGAGTAGAAAAAGTGGACTCAGATGAAAGTGTAGAATTTCGCAAGTCCACATACTGGATATTTTCTGACTTAACTATTCGTGAGGTCGATGGTCGTAGTTTAAGCTCACTGCTTTGATATTCAGACTATTAGTGACTTTGACTGTAGGCAAAGAGGTTCATAGAAGATATATTTGCATCTAGCAACTTATTGCGTCATCAAGAATTATTAGCGGCAGAACTATAATTCACTACATAAACTTTAAGCCCCAATACATACAAAACAGCTTATTCTCTCTTTTTTTTAAAAAAACAAATTTATGATTAGAAAAATTGTATCAAAATAATAGCATTTGTCAAGATACATCATATTTTTCAGAGTTAAATAAAATGGTAAAAACATTTATTTGAAGTGAAGTCTGATATTTGCTACTATCATTAATATTCACACGAAATAACAACTTATTTCGCCATCAAAGATGCAAAAGTCGCAAAAATGTATAGTTTATCTAAATAAATTATAAGCCGAATGACTAAAAAACCGTATTCCTTTTTTTATTTTTAAAGTAAAAATATGATTAGCCTATTTGTATCAAAGAAATAGCATTTGTTGAAATACATCATGCTTTTCAGAAGTGAATTAAATTGTGCAATTTTATTAAAATAAATGCTCGTAAGCATAACATAAAACCGTAAATGAGGTGACCTCGTGATTTTTTCAGGACATTATTTTAATATCTTTTTTAGGATGCAACTTGTCGTTCTGAATATTTTATTTAAAAAAATCTGCTTAACTCTTTTTTTAATATAGATTTAAAGAATTTTTTATAAAAAAATTAACTATTTTATTCTTCTACGTAAGGTGAGATAACTTTGGGACATTTGATTACTTGTCTTCAAATCGACAAAAAATGTCTTTATGTTAGAATTATTTTGGGGAAAGACAAAAAAAGTAATACATTTACTGTTGTAATTATGAATTGTTTTATTATATTATTATTAATCATAATTTTATCATAATGATTACGCTGGATGACAAAGTTTTTGTTGTATTTATACGGATACTTAATCGGTATATCGGCCTAATTTAGGGGTGTGGGGTTTTCAAATGTAAAAATATTTTTACTCCTAAAGATACACATTTTATTAAAGGACATATTTAGTCTATTTTTTGACAAATTGTTGTCGAAGTGTATATGTTTAAAAGCTTTATACATAACAAAGGGTAGCAAGTTTCAATGCAAGAGTCTAGAAAACTATGGGAGTTAGAGGGTAAAATTTGTATAGGAATTTAAGCACATCGTCTGGATTAAAATCGCATGTGAATCCATGACAAGGAGCACTCCCTTATTATAACCTGCTCAGATGCAGACGAAGAAACATCTCTAATATGGGTTCCATGCAATTTTAATCCTTATGATGTGCCCTAACTCCCCTAGTTGTTCGTCACAATATTTATGTGACCTCCTGTTATACATAACATCCTTGAACTTGTACAATTCGACAACAAAATATATTAAAAATGTCATTTGAAAAAAACTGTAGCTTGGAGAGGGACACCGATTGCAGATTTGAAATCAGATTTGACGTGAAAATATCCAAGAAACATTAAAAAATCTAGTGAATTAGAAACAAACAAAGCATTGTTCCCCAGTTTTATTAATTATTATCTAGATATCAATTTACTTTATTGATAATTATGCCGTAAATATGTAGTACACACCAAGTAAGTCTTGATAAAGTTCCGCTGGAAATTAAATTGCGAGGCGCATCCAGAAAGTAAGTTTCCCTAATTTATAAAAAAAAAGAACTCACGCTTTCAGGAATATATTTATTGGCAACAAGCACAGCAATGTTTGAGCTATTTTTCAACATAGCAACCACCAGAACTGAGACACTTGTCGTATCGTGGGATAAACTTTTGTATCCCTCTGTCATAGAACTCTGCCACCTGTGAATGGAACCAGCGTGTCACAGACGTCTTCAGCTCTTCGTCGTTGCCAAAACGTTCACTGGAGAACAGGAATTTCTTGAGGTTCAAGAAAACTTGAAAATCGCTGGGAGCAATATCAGGGCTGTAGAGTGGATGATCAAGCAACTCTCAGCCAAATTCCGTCAAAACAGCTGCTGTGCGTCGTGCCGTATGTGGACTAGCATTGTCATGGTGGAGTGCAACACCTACAGTAAGCATTCCACTACTCTTGTTTTTAGTTGTACGTCACAATTTCCGCAGTGTTTCACAGTGACGGTAGATGTCTGTCACACGCTGGTTTCATTCACACGCGGCAGAGTTCTATGACAGAGGGATACAAAAGTTGATCCCACGACACGACAAGTGTTTCATTTCTGGTGGTGGCTATATTGAAAAATAGCTGACACACTGCCGTACTTGTTGCCGATAAATATATTCCTGAAAGTGTGAGTTCTTTTTTTTTATAGATTAGGGAAACTTACTTTCTGGATGCGCCTCGTACAATTTTATCTCCGATCACAATTAAATTACAATTTTTGCTAATCAGCCACGTATCAGTTGCAAAAATATTAACACCATTGCAACAGAATATTTTTCTTAAGGTTTACAAAATATTTTTGAAATGCTGTCATTATTTTTTTTATTACTGTAACTCAATTAACTCTAAAAACTTAATTACCACAAAAAAACCACCTCTCTTTTACTCACTCTCTTTTAAAGTTTTTATTTAAATATGCCCTCTATACATTATATTTAAATTCATTATATCATCATGAAATATTAGTAATAATTCATTCATTCATATAAAATGTAAGTTGCAAAACGTGTAAGACAAGCTTTTTTATGAGGAAAAAAACTCATGTCAAAAGAAATCTTTCATTAAAATAATAGTGTTCGCAAAATGCATAGTATTTTTCAGAATAAAATAATAGTTTCATTTTCTTCTAATTTTATGCGGAAAAAATTTTACCGAACATAATGACATATAACACATAATTTAATAACTTAAATGCATCAGTAATAGTGCTATATGCATAAATGGACATAAAATTTTTATGGTAATTTTAATCTATTATAATGCTAGATAAAGCATTAAAATGCACGACAGCATTTACTTTGAAACAAAAGCAGTCACATTAGATATACTCACAGAGAAGTTTGTCCCATGAAACATTTATGAAACTTTGTTTTATAATAACGATGTACTCAAGAGATATGATAATTTCATTGCCCACTCTTTCATTCGATCCATTTACTGGTAATTTTAGTAAATGCTCTAAAATATCTTTCTGTTCTGTTCGGAATTTTGCCTGCTAAGTATATCTATTTAAAGATGTGTATTTTCATTTGTGGCAGGTCGGAAATAAAACTGATGGAAAAAAGTCCTTATTTACATTTTCCTGGCAAAAAGATAAAAGCGTTTTATATTTACTTTATTTATTTTTATTCATATGATGTTTTTTATTGTTTCTAATTTACAAACTATCAAAACAAAGTGTAAGTAAATTTTGGTCGTTCTAAAAGTCAAGTACATTGCTAGGAATTTATTATAAAAAATGTTTAAATAGCAATTTACTTAATTGTTATTTTACCATATTCAAACAAAAATGTCAAATGACCATAAATAAGACGGTATTCAAACTATTAACTGTGAGAAAACCCATTTATTAACTGCTTTTTCCGTCTACTGTTAAGCAACCAGAATTTATAGCAATAAAGAGACCTACCTTACGAAACCACTTAGTTCCTTGTAGATAGGTACATATCATAACTAATCGACTAATCTCATGACCAATAGAACCGGAATTCGAGTCCCAGTTACAATATTCCCTTCCTTCCCTTCCACACATGAAGAGTTTCAAGTGTCCTGCACTTCCAATTTGTGACTCTGGACTGTTAGAATACTATACTCATTTCCATGCATAGATGGTAGCACCATAAAGCTACTTTACTACCTCCATTGTTCAGTTAAATTTCTCTTTTGCCGTTTTGAAACCATGTTTGCTGTAAGCAATTAGAAATCATATAGTTTCGTAATCGTTTTTTTAACCATTCTGCATATAAACCATTAAGGTAAAAAATATTCTTTATCCAAAATTCTACTGTTAATTGGATGAACAGACTTCTTCCCGCTGATTTACCATAATTTTAGAATAAAAATTCAAACAGATAATATTTTATTTAATTTGTGTATTGAATAATATTTCATTTGTTTTCACTCGAAATCAAATTATCATATAAAAATATCATTCTATTTCAAACGCATAGAATTATACTGATGAAAAATAACAAAAAAAGACAAAATGTTTTAACATTCTTCCAAATAACTATTTTTATAACATTTTATTTATGATTATTCATTTATTTATTCATTTTTTTTTAAACTATGGAGAAAAATAACACATTATGTGCAGTTTTATAACTTTAGTTTGATTTGTTTGTTCTCTCTTCATTTTAATTTTTTTTAACGTTTATTATTTGCTTCACAACTCAAATAGTACATCATGAGTTTCAATTGTCACCATTCATTCAACCAATATAGTGCCGAGCAAGCATATTACGACAATTCAACAGTGAAAAAAAATTATGGTTAAAACTACCGGAATGTGGTAAAATTTACCATCTTTCTTGCTCTATGGGGACATCAAAAAGCTCTGTAATTTTTACCGAAGCACTTTAGTAATGATTTTAATAAAATTAACAATAAATATGGTTTTATAATGCGTGGTAAAATTTGGTAAATGCTTTAAAGCATGAAAATTTTATCATGATATCTTAGAGCATAGCGTAAAAAGAATTTATTCGATTAAATTTACTTTACAGTTTTATATTTTTTTAAATGCGTCGCAATAAGAACTATAATTTCGAAAACAGAATTTGCGGTAAATCGCTCCCATATGAACGGAATAATTTCAAAACAAATGATTAAAATATCTTATATATTGATTTTAATAACCAGAACTACGTTTTTTTTTACCAGAAATATCATATAGTACAGAAGTAATTTCACCATAAATTTTTCTCCACGTACATATGGTAGCTAGTGCATAAAGTCTCCGTCAGTGGGATTTAACAAATTGTCAACCGTTGACAGTGAGAAGATCAGAGAAACATCTTCAAAAATGATTATAATCTTTGTGGTCACTTTTTTAATAATGATTATTCTTCTTTTTTAATTGCTCATAATTTGTTAAGTATAAGAAAATATAAAATAGAAAGGTTTGCGTCGTTTCGCACATTTAATACAGATATATATATATTTGCATTAAATATAATATAAACACTATTAAAAAATATATAAAAAAAACTTACTGGATTGTGACGTTGGGATAGAGCCTGTTCCAATTATAATTGAATGTCTCATGATTGTAATTAGGCTATTAATAAAAATAATTTTCTGTGTACTAGGTTCAACAAAATAATTCTTGAAGAATCTGTGATAAAACTAAATCAGTATTCCTTTACATATAAGAAATAAACAACATCAATCTGAAATTAATGGTAATAAAAGTTTAAACAATGCCAAATTTATTCATCTAGAGTTCATAAGTTTGTTTAAATAGCGTGTTATGATATATGTTATGATATAAGTTTTTCAAATAACATAGAAAACCTAAATCGATATACTTAAAATCATTCATAATAAAGAACTAAGATTAGAGCACTAAAATACTAAGCTTAGTTTTAAAAAAACTTTAAATGATGGTCTCAATGTTATATTTCAATAAATTTAAGCTAATTGTTGTTAAAAACTAAAAGGAGAAACTAATGAGGAAAAGGTACTTATTTGCGTAAGAGAATCTTAAAAAAATCTCAGTGTTACTATTGATGCCAATTTTGCTTAATTAATAATTAATTTTAGTAGTAGTTGCTAATTGAGAAAAAAATGAAGTAGTAACTAAAAAATTCAATTTAATGGGGAAATGGATTACCAAAATGGTACTAGAATAGTATTCGCATAATCTAAAAGATTTTAAATATTTTCAGTTTTACTAAAAGATAAAGATATTTCTTTTTCTTTTAACTTTTAAGTAATAATTTTCAATATACCTCATAGAAAATATTTGAAATTTTTTATACTTTTATTATGGTACAACAATATTAAAAGTTCAAAAAAAAAATCATGCATTTTTTAGGAAGAACTAGCCACTAACTTAAGGAAAACTAGCCATTTTTTAAGAAAAACGCACCGAACCATTTTTATTACCATCATTTAAACCCTTATGGAATCGCGCTTAAAAATAAGACAGCGTGTATCAATTCTGAGTTTACAACATTTTATTCATTTAAGATAAAGCCTAGTCTCATGAACCTACGGTAAAACTTAGAAAGCATGATACTTTACTGGTTTAGGAAGAACCCATTTAAAATTTGAGTGAAATTATCTGAATCGTGTATTTTGTTATCAAGCAAGCAAGTACAATAAAGCATTGAATTTCTTCCAGTAGGAAAAAACTCTATTCAGCTTATTGCGTATAAGTCTACAATTTTATTGCGATCAAGAAAAAAGAATCTTAATCGGGTTTTACTAACTTTTATACCAATGAAATGACGAGTAAGTCGTGAACTGGTGACCTAAAACTTTTTTACAACGACGAAAACTCATTAAAAGAGGTGAAGCTGCCCGAAAAAATAAGGATACTCGCGTTTTAAATTACATTTTAAAAACAAACATTATTTTAGAGATGCTAGTTTGTTTTTATGTACAAGTATCATCCATCTTGATGCGGAACAAAAAAAACATATATTTTTACATCATTGATGTATATATATATACCCTATACCCTTCTAGTAGTAAAACTTTCTTGCTCAAAACTCTAGTGAAGAACTTGTAATTCTCAAATAGTATGTTTTATGTCACAGGTCCATTTAAAACTTTCACCTTAAAGTCATTTTTTTAACATCTAAAACACATAAAAAAGTTAATCAAACCGAAATTTATAAAATAGTAGGAATCATATCCATGTCATAAAACAACATTTATTCCTCGGAAAAAAAAATTCTGGTAAAATTACAGTACTTTATAGTAAAGTCATTTCCGGAAAGGAAAAAAAACATAATTAGTTGCACAAAATTAAGATATGTGGTATTTGAATCATTAATTTGGTAATTTTTCTTACTGAATATCTTACCGGATTTCCCATCGGTTTACCGGATTTCTAGTTTTCAAAATTATAGTTCATATTATCACACTTTTAATAACAAATTCAAAACCAAAAGTAATTTAGGCAGTATTATGAAGACGGAGTTATCAGGGTGCCATTTATGTTGAGATGGTGGAATATTAAGGTGTGGGTGTAGTTTGTATTTGTATAGTGGACTAGTTGAAGAATATTGACAAATTGAAGATTGTGATGAAATCAGAAGAATATGAAAATTAACAGTTGAACCGGATCAGAATTAATAAAAAGCTTTCATTTCATATAGTTGCAGAGCTCGAGATACAAGATATAAATATTATTCAGAGGAATTTCAGTTGAATAAGTTTTGCATTCCAATATTAATTAGGACAGGCCATGGGAGACAATTCCCCCACGTCCTGCCTAAACTAAAGCCAAATTAAAAAGTACATGTAATTTGTTCCCAACGGACACTCAAGCATGGGTAGGAGATCCAAAATTGGCGAATTATCATAATATAGCATAGCCGAAACAAAGCCAACCAGCATATCAATATTGGGTTTAAAAAATACCTTGGCGATCACGTGTCGCCAACAAATTTATGAGAATTATTACAACCATGCTACAGAAATATATTTTCGGTTAGAAAATTTAGCATAAAAAGTTATAAATAGATTTTGTTCTCGTTTAGAGGCGACAGTGAATTAATAAGTCTGCATTAGTAATGAAATAAAAAGTATCCGTTACATTGATCTATAAGCAAAGAATAAATATTTTGTGTTCATTTTAAAAGATTATGTTTTTGATTTATTTTAAAAGTAATTCCATTAATAATAATAAGCTTAAGTAATGAAAGATATTTAAAAGGATAGGAAATAAATATGTAATGCCAATTGTGGCATCACAAGTATAAACAATTTTCATTATACTAGATTTTTCGCAGACACCAAATTTTAAGTCATATTATAAAACAATATTTTATCATTAATTTTACCAAATTCATTGTTAAAAAGTTTTGGTAAAATTTTCCGAGCTTTTTGGCTTCCTCATAAAGCCAGAAACACTGTAAATTTTACCATATTCTGGAGGTTTCAACCAAACTCTTTTTCTTAGTGTAGGTAGCAATAAATTAACATTCATTTCACATTTATAACATTTATAATTCTCTTTTATCTGAGAGAAATATGAAATAAAAGAAATAAAAATCTGCTTTATTTATTCAGATCAGACTCATTCAAAAATCGCAAAAATTTATAAAAGTATGCATAAATGTATTAATGTGTATTTGAATTGTATTTTACAAAACACATTTTTAATATAAATAATGAAAATTATCATCTCAATTCTACTAAGTTTCAAGCATCACAATATTTTTCTTGTTACATGCACCCCATTAGATCTTAAAAACGTTAATTTTGTAAATTGTACAGAAAATTTATCTAAATCTTAATAACAGTTTTTTTTATGGATAGCTCAAGGAATTACTGAAAAAACTAATCTGCTACGATATTGATGCAACCAATCTAAGAAATAGAACCAAACTCTTTAAATCTATCTAACAGGAACTGGAAGCCAATTTGGGGATAATGATGTTGAGATTCATTTCTGCATATTGTTCGAAAATTAATAATTAATTTATTTATGACACATTTTTTCTCTAAAATGTTTTTAAATTAAAAAATACAGTTTAATTTATAGAACAAAATTTTGTAATTTAACGTTGTAACTAATATTTAATGGGATACATCAACGTTGAAAAGCTTATTTAATTGTTTAATGCAATGTTTAAACCGGCATTCAAAGAGATAATTTAACATTTTACTTTCTTCTCGAGGTGAGAAAAAAAAGTATGGTCAACACTACCAAAATATAGTAAATTTTACACTCTTCCTGACTCCGTGAGAGCACCAAAACCTTGGTAACTGTTTTAAACGAAGCTCTTTGATAATGACTATAGTAAAGTTAACAATAAAATATATGATTTTTTTAATATGTGACAAAATGTGTGGTAATTCTTTCATGATACCCTAGAGCATGGTGTAAAAAGCATTTATTCGATAAAATTTATTTTTCAGCTTTCAGCATTTATTATTAAATGTGTAGTAATAAAAAGTACAATTTTGAAAACCAGACTTTTCGTTATACCCTTATCATATGAACGGATAAACTACCGAATAAATGCTGTATATTTTGATGCTATTAACAAGCTCATTAACATTTTAATAAGTCATTTATTACTATTTTAAATACTATCAATTGAATAACTAAACGTCAACCCATTAACTTAACAACTTAACTATCTAACTTCAATATTTAATACTCATTATGTTTGTGCTCATATTTATAATTTTATGAAAATATGACAAATTATCACCAGAAAACAGAATGCAAAAAGAAGTTGCACAACTATTTTATTCAAAACGTTATAAACAATATAAGATCCATGTTCGCAAAACATTTCCATTATAAATTTTTCAAACCATGTGATTTACGTTTAAATCTCAGTTCACTTAAATTTTCTTTTAAAAAATGCCAAAATACGCTTTCACTTCAAACTCTTTATTCCTGATATTTTATCCAGTTTCCTTAAAGCTGTCCTAAAACATAGGAACTATAAAAACAAAGAAACTATAAAAAAAATCCTTTGTTTGACCAACTTTTCTATTTTAAATTTTTCTATTTTTTTTCTATTTCAGAAAATAAGACTCAAAAACATACTTCAGAACCTTTTTTCTTCTGTCATACATCATCTAACAAGGTTAAATTCTCTGCAAACAGTAAAAAACTGAATTCCTTCAGAATTCGCTTTTTGAATTCCTCATTTTTTTATCGATCTATACCAATTATTAGAAATCTTAAAATATTATAATAATTAACATGTTTGACAGTTTATTTGGGCATAAATGATTAAAGTAATAAGAACAAGTAAGAGTTAAATAAACTAAGTGTGTGCTATTAAAAGTTAAACACATGATGTTCCATTATCGCCACCTTTGTTATAAAATATATATATATATATATATAAATGCAA
>NC_092205.1:32661148-32666048 GCF_043381705.1 Parasteatoda tepidariorum
GATAAACAAACTATAACTATTCACACCCTATATATATATATATATATATAATATAAAAAATAATGATAATAGAAAGAAAAGTTCAGGTCTTTTCTGAAAAGTAATGTCAATTATTTCAAGTCGCAGCGTGCTTGGACAGAGTGTGGTATCAACTTACGCGTACCTGGTTGCTTAGCTGTCTCTAACCAAACTGAAAATACGCGCATTCATTTTCGTGAAATTCGATTTCGTCTACGATGCAACCCTAGATGGAGAAACGTGATAATTGTCAGATTTTGTATGCAAGTCCGCTTTGTAAATTTTTCTTATGATAAAGGCGGTATTTGGTTGTTTATTAGATTTTCATGCAAGTGTATCAAGTCCGAGAAAAGGTCAGCAAAAAGATTGTGCTGTAAAGGCCACCAGAGATAAAAATGTGTCTGAATTCTTGAAATTAAATCTTCGTTTCGAGTGTTAGTTTAAAAGCATGGCCATAAAACATTCCAAAAAGTTTTGTACTCGATAGGATGATCATTCTTCTGAGGAGAAAAGTGTACACGCATTACTACTCCATTTTCCTTGATACCGGCTTCCCGGCCTATTTACAGACTTGACGTTGCTCAAACATTCTTCGATTTCGACAGAATACAGAATTTTTAATTTTCTCTCACTTTCGCTCTCTGCAATTATTTTATTTTATTTTATTTTGCAACCGTCGCTGAACATCCGACCCAATTTAAGGTTTACGACTACCAATGTTCTCCTCCGTAGTCCTGTAATTGTGAACCCAATTCAGAAGACAAGGGAACTCCTGAATCAAGTATTGGGAAAAATTTGCATTCGTGGAGGTCTTTTTGATGGAACTAACTCACATTTGCGTTAAAGAGAAAGGAAAACCACTATAACTTCCTACAGTTAACCTAACGGCAAGGTAATTCTAAACCATGCTCTATCTACCACTGAGGATGTTTACGACAGCATTGTAGTCTGTGCAGAATTCGAATCGAACAGTCATCACTGGGACTCAAATCCAAATCACCTCAATAGGAGGCAAGCGCTCTATCCCCTAAGCCACCACGGCTCCTCTGGCAACTATTGCCGTCATAAAATATGCTTCACATATTTTTTTGCCCCTTAATCAACACAATCAATTAATTGCTGCATTATATGTATGTGTGACGCTAAATTATATTTCATTATAGCCCATACTGAGGGGATTGATTTCATCAATAATGCAAATTAAAAATAAATAAATAAAGGCATTTCATTATTAACATCATTTATGCGATTGAATATTACACCTTATAGAGTATTAACTTTGTCAGTTAAAAATAAAAAGCAATGAGGTATTATGGTGATTGAAAAATAAATTATATTTCTTTAAATTGGTTGTGAATTTAAAAAGATTTAAATGGTCTGCGTGCATGCAGAAATGTTAAATCTTTTGAAAATATTCATAAATATAATCGCAATTTTTTGATTGTTATGTATAACATATAATTCATGAATAAAACAATTGAATTCACCTAAAATAATTGAACGAGAACTCTCATCAGCTAAAGCATAAAACACATTTAAGGTTAAATATGGGCATAGAAAATATCCATTCATCTTGAAAAAAACTTACTATTTTTTTCATAATCAATCACGTGATAGAATGTATGCAATGAAGTACGTCTAGACAAGTTCAAACGTATAAATTATAATATTGATTTTTTGCCGTTCATTTTTGCAATATCAATGTCATATCTAGTTGTTTCACTGTTTACTGGCGTGTTTCTGATTTTTCGTAAAATTTTTTTAACAAGAATTTTTTTTTAATTTAGAGGTCTAAAATTTAGTCGTTTTTTATTATTAAAATATTTAAATATTATAGAACATTTTAATGAAAAATTGCGAGAAAATTTGCACTAACTGAAATAACAGTATTTTAAAGGAAGAGTTAATATAGCTTAAATAATATAGCTTAGTTAATCAAAAGTCCAATATATTATGGTTGGTAATAACTAATTATTATTTTTTTGGTAAAAAATAAATAGCTATTTTTTATCTTTTAGTAACTAACAGTAAATCACTTCTAGTTGTCAATTTTTTGTAACAAATGTAAGGCTAATTTTTTTAAAGAAAATACATATATTTCTGTAAAAATAAAGTTTTTAGTATTTAAACTATGAGATATAAATGTTTATGATAAAGTCACACCTTAGGAATTATTTTTTTGAAAAAATCAAAATCTACAAATATTTATTTAAATCTTTGTATGCAATGTAGGGAAATTTTCTGAAAAACACTATAAAAAACTGCTGATGCTGTTCATTACATACATCATTTAAAAATATCTTGTTTAGACAAAAATTTCTACACATTTTACACATTGACTAAGATATTGACCCTTAAGACTAAAGTATATTTATCGACCTACCAATGTGGTTTATAGAGAATATTTTTTCATAGACAGGATTTACAAGGATATTTTTTATAGATAAGATTCACATAACCTAATTCCTAATAAAACCGAAAGTATAAACTAAATAAATAAGCATTTAATTGGATACAAAAATAATTTGTATTGAATATAAGAATTTTGAGTTATGTTTAAAATATTTTAATATATATTTCTCTTACGGGGTACTCAAATCAAACTGTATTTCTGAGTCACTGTTGGCAACAGTTCTTGACAATTATATGACTGATCATAAAGCAGACATCTTGTTTTTAATAGTGGACATTCCGTATTTGAACCAAAAAAAAAGTAATGGAAAAAAAAGGATTTATGAAGTTGTCCTTTTTTAAAAGTACAATGTTATTGAACTAAATTCACTAATCTATAACTACAACATCTTTTAAACTGTACTTGAAAAAGAAGTAGTTCTGTGCATTAATGACATAAATATTTCACTTATTCATTTTACATGATAATTTAGGTACATTTATTTGGGAATCAAGTTTTATTAAAATAAGAAATCAGCCTAAAATAACATACCTTATAAATATTGCTTAAATTTAAACATAAATTTTATTATTCTGCAAATATCGATTTAAATAATTTAAATTTCTGGGATGAAAGCATTATTAAAACATCAATTCAACACACGTAGTCTTTCTTAGATCGTGTTTCTTGCTCTTGAGCACGTGGAGAAAACGTGATTCTAAATGCATACTTATTGATTATTTCAATTTTACTGTTCCGTTCTTCTTTTTTAAACCTTTTTAAACATGTTATATCAATTATGCCTTTTGCGTCCTGTGAGTAAAAATATTTTATGAAAAAAGAAAAGATTTTAACTTAGAAATGGATAAGAAATATTTCAGTGCATTCCAATTTTATTTACTGAAGTTATTGCTAATTTTACGTGGTCATAAATTGTTTTCGAAAAATGCTAATTGTTTTTATTTGCAGTCCGCAAAATATATCATTACTTAAAACATATAATTAAACATTTTTATTCAGAATATATTTTTGTATAACTATTATAATAATTATAACTGTAAAAAGTTGTTTTTTGCGACATATTCAAAGAAATCTTATGGCACTTATTTAACATTTCATTACCCTTTCATTCTATATTGGTAAACAAATAATCCTTATTTTTTATTTTAACGATTGAAATTTTAATAAACTTGATCTTCATTATGACGCCTCAATAATGCTATTTTTTTCTCAATTTTCAATCAACAACTTCTTTACCGTTATCGTTTTTTTACACATTTAAAACACATTCCCTTTATTATAAATATATTTTACAAATTTCAAAATTACAAATAATAAAAAACCACAGAAAAATTATAAAAGAAATAATAATAATTTAAAAGTTCTTCATTTTTCTCTTTATCCCTTTTGTATTTATGTACTATATATGTATATTGTATTTATACTACTATATATATAACCAAACTGAAAATACGCGCATNCTTTTGCTGCTTTAGGGGCATTTTTTTTAAGTAGAACTACTTACTCATTTTTACAACTTTCACTCCTTTTAGCTCCTGTAGTTCTAGCTGAAAATAACTTAGCTCTTTAGTTTATTTACAGCTGGTACAGGAGTGCATTTTCTTTTTTTAAAAAAAGTTAGTTTCTGAATTCGATTTGACAGTGTATCAAAGTAGTTTACCTTTCTTATTTTGAATTAGAGAAAATTGCATATATTCTCTTAATATAAATGTTTTAATACAATTGCATCCTATATGGAATTTCAGGAAAGATATGTTTCAGATTTAAATCTTGTATAATTTACAAGGGACATTTTTTTTTCAAATCAGTTGCATTCTTTGCTATTTTCAAAGGTATCTTTTGCCATTTTTTTGAGATTTCTTGGATCTTCAAAATCTGGGCTCTAACACATATTCCTATACACTACCGGTCAAAAGTTTGCGAAAATTTTGAAATCTGCAAAGAAAAGGTCTAAATTCAAATATTCATAGAACTGCGAAAAATCATTCAAATGGCATGAAAAATTGATATGTTCTAAAGTGAGCCCTCTACAGTTAGTTACATATGATCAAATTGCAATACTTTGTTTTTTGCGAACTGAATCCAGCTTTTCATCACAGATTGTTTTTATGGTGAAAAAAGTTATTAAGTTTGAACACTTGCCAAACTTGCAAAAAATATTTTTTGTACTTTCTGTTAAAAGAAAATAGTTATTTGAACAGTTCTATGCAAGCCCTCAAAATTTCAAATCAATTCGATTTTTTTTGAAGAAATTTTCGAATTTTGAAAAACATGTGTACTTCTCTCGATTTTTGAGCATTCCACATATGCAGTCTTCTGGTCTATACATCTTCTATCAAAGAACTTTTTAATTTTTATGTTTTCTATATTTTAAAATAATTAATATTTATTATAAAACAAATACTCTTATTCATTATTGTAATTATTATTGTTTATATTTATTGTTTATATTTATTGCTTACCGTGCGC
>NC_092205.1:32666129-32670772 GCF_043381705.1 Parasteatoda tepidariorum
AATAGTATAAAAAATTTGCATTTTTATTAAACTATTTTATTTACAACAGGTCAAATATTTAACATATTCTTATTCGTATTTTGTAATTAAATAAATTAACATTTAAATCTTAGATTCCTCGAACCATCCACCTTTTGCCTTTATTATAGCCTTACATATGCATAGCATTCGTTCTAATAAACCATTATAATCACTTAAAGTGATATAGAGTTCCATTCCTGTTGTAAAATGTCCCATAACTGACTTCGATTCAAATATCAGAGCATCGTTTACAAGAACAAACAAATTTTTGATGAAATGTGACATCTATGAGATATTGTTTTAATTATATTCATAATAAGTTCCTTGTAGTAACAATAATTACAATAATAAATAAGAATATTTGTTTTATAATCAATATTAATTATTTGAAAATATAGAAAACATTAAAATTAAAAAGTTCTTTGGTCGAAGATGTATAGACCAAAGGACCGCAAATGTGGAATGCTTAAAAATCGAGAAAAGTACACATGTTTTTCAAAATTCTATAACTTCGTCAAAAAAAATCAAATCGATTTGAAATTTTGAGGGCTTACATAGAACTGTTCAAATAACTATTTTCTATTAACAGAAAGTACAAAAAAATGTTTTTGCAAGTTTGGCAAGTGTTCAAACTTAGCAACTTTTTTCACCATAGAATCAACTCATGATGAAAAATTGGATTCAGTTCGCAAAAAACAAAGTATTGCAATTTGATCATATGTAACTAACTGTAGAGGGTTCACCTTAGAATATATCAAATTTTCATGCAATTTGAATAATTTTTCGCAGTTCTATGAACATTTGAATTTAGANATATATATATATATATATATATATATATATATATATATATATATATATATATATATATATATATATATATATATATATATATATATATATATATATATATATATATATATATATATATATATATATATATATATATATATATATATATATATATATATATATATATATATATATATATATATATATATATATATATATATATATATATATATATATATATATATATATATATATATATATATATATATATATATATATATATATATATATATATATATATATATATTACACACATTACTTGTATAATTATATCAGTTTAAATGAGTATTGATTTAACATATTTTATTCAACCGACTTTTTTTAAGAAGTACAAATTAAAGATAAAAAAGTATGAAATTAATTCAAGTAACGAGAAAATGTTAGCTATAATATCAAAGATCTGCAAGTCTACACAATTGTCTAATTAAAGTAAGGAAAATTTTTCTTTCATCGAAGCCTCATTTGCATATTAATGTAATTATCTTATTATTTTAGCCTTATCCAAGAGGAAATGAAATCTTGTCATCTAGCTTTTGTCTTTCCTTTGGATAATGTTAAAAATGTACGTGATGTTTCGCTTAAATTTCACAGAAAGTAATTCCGTAAATGATAAAAAAAGTAGTGGAATTATATGCTCGTTATGTTAAAGCAAGTTTATTTTTTATTATTTTCTGATTTGAAATCAATGTAAATTAGTAAATTAGCCGATTCTGAAACCGAGAATGTAAATATTACATTTTAATTCTTCTTATTCATATAAATCTATATATTTAATTAAACATCTCTGGAATTCCTTTTTTTATATTATTCAGTTGATAAAGATTTGGTTAAAAAAATATTTAGGTATTTGTTTAAGTTTATTTATTTAAATTTATTTTATTTAATAAGTGCAATATTTTGAATAGGTGCAATGTCCTTTAAAGCTTGTAAAAACTCAAACAAATTTGAAAGAAGTCGTTTTTAAATAGTAATAATATTCTAATAAGATTATTATTACTATTTAATAATTATTAGATTAAAATAGTGATCTAAAAATTTATATTTTTTATCAATTAATACACAGATTTTAATTTGTAGCTTTGAAATATTTGTTTTCGAATTCATTAAAATACTTGTGAATAAGAAATTTGACGACAAAAAATAAATTTATCATATTTATTAGATGAATTACAATATGCAAGTTTTTTTAACAGTCCATTGATAAAACCGGAGCAGTAGCAATCACTAATCTTTTCAATAATATTAATAGTTTATTGTCAATTAAATGTGATGAATTAATCTCTTTTTATTATTTCTGGGCATTAGAATGGAACTACAGTGGTAGAGTTTCCATTCGAAATTTATGGTAAAGTAGCCGGCTGTAGTCTGTCCATCCAATTAACCGTACACTTTACGGTAACGAAAATCTTTTACCTTTACTGTTATTAAATGTTTCAAACTAGCATGTTTAGGAAACATGAATACAAAACTATGCGGTTTTTCAACAATTTGCTACTATCATGGTTTCAAAACCGTGAAAAGAAATTTAACTGGAGATATACTTTGGCAGCTTTATGATGCTACCATTGTTTCGTGCTTCCGATAAATCTACCCAATCTATCCAGCGATGAAATAACTTAAATTTACAAGAAATACCTGCGTACACATATTTACAAAAGCAACCATTTTATTTTCGTAGAACACATCTAGCACAACATTCTTTCTGTTGCCACTCACACTTTTCATATATACAGAGGTTAATATCAAGTTATTAATATTTACACTTTAAATAAATGACGTCATGTTATGAAAGTGACGTAACAACCATCTATACGTGAATAAGAGTATCGTATTCTAATCGCTCAAGGTCACAAATTGGGAACTGCAGGACACATTCCTGTAAACTATTCCTGTATTGAAGGGAATGAAGTAAATATTGTGATAACAATACTGGGACACGAACCCTGGTTCAATCAATTATAAAATATACAAATTAACCCTCTCGGCTATATATGTTCCAAGCTGAAGGGAACTAAGGGACTCACTAGGTGGGTCTACTTGGTGCAATAAAATTGTAGTTGTTTAACCATATTAGATGAAAATAGTTAATAAACAGTTTTTCTCGCAGGTAACAGTTTGAACACTATCTTATTTATGGCTATTTATTTGACTGTTTTGTTTGAATATGGTAAATAACAATTAAATAAAATGATACATATCTATGTGTTCCGAAACATTTCTAACAGTGTCTTTATTTACAAACGTTAAGTCAATAATACTTCATACAACTCCGCTACTTAATATCAATACACCCATTTAAATTTTCAGTTTTTCTAGAAACACACAAAATAACTTGACTATTATCTTTTATTTAAGCAAAGAAACATCTTTCAGCACATGTTTTAACAAACTTGACAGCATTTTGTCGCAAATTTTCTTTTGCTAAAAGTAACTCCTTTCAGAAGAGATCGTAGATTCATACACTTCAGACATTTTATTGGTTAGGATGTTCGGATTTTTGGATTCAATATTATTTTAACTATATTGAATAGCCGCAATCAAAAGTAACCTGTGGTAATATTTTTATCTAAGTTGCATTTATGCAAATAGTTTGCTCATAATCACCGTGTGTATTTTGCATAGAAGGACGCAGTGATCAAAACTCATCTCCAAATTTTCCTATTGAGCAAAGTGATAAAAAAAATTTACACTTTTTTTACGAACAATGTTAGATACAGGAATATATGTAAGCAGTTTTAGAGAAATGGGGTAACTTCGAGCCACCTTATTTCTCAACGAGACTATTGACTGAAATTCGACAAAATTTATTCTAGAACCCAGTGAGTCTTCTCATCATCAAGTAAGCCCATATAAGTATTTGAAATATAGTAAAAAATATTCAACATCAATTTTTTTAAAGAGAAAAAACAAACCAAAAAGAATCTAAACTGAAGTATTACTTTCATTATTATCACTAGGAGTAATTTTATTTCTGTTATTATGATTAATTTTATTTTGACTATTAATTATATAATTATTTTCCTAATATTGTTATCATTTATAACATTACTTTGCAGTTAGCAAACAATTTATTAATTATTTGGCATAGAATTTTTTGTAAAGATATTTTTTATACATTTTTTTCATTACTTTGTATTGATACAGGACAAAATAAGTGAGAAAACTATTATAATTAGCATTTTAATAATTTATGATCATGCGATACAACATGAAACATCAGTGTCTTATTCTGCATTAAAGGTATATATATATAAAGTTTGAAAAGTTTTTGTTATAAGAGACATCGCAATTCCATCTACGTAAAAGGGTTGGGAAACATTCATTGGAAGTTTAAACCTTTTTTCACTTGATTGTTTTTGTACCAGACATCACTAGGTCGTATGACCATGTCTAATAAATTTCTTTAAATTGGTATCGAATTACTTTCAGATTACCAGATTGCAACAAAAAATGCATTTAGAGCTAAAAAAAGCCTAAAAAACGAGTGGGTGTGATTATAGACCTTATCTCTGAAATTAGAGATAAAATGATGAAAACATCAGAGTTTTATGTTGCCATAAGTGTTAATGTGGGTGCAGACTCCATCTTCGAATGTGTAGTTTTCTTTTTCGCTCGAATATAACTCTGTTATTTCTAGATGTGATGCATTTTTAGCCTGACTTAGTTTAACGGCTAACACTTTTGTTTCAGAATCTCGTTAAAATACACTGTTTTCTGCTAAGAATTACCTTTATATATATATATATATATATATATATATATATATATAT
>NC_092205.1:32672085-32699966 GCF_043381705.1 Parasteatoda tepidariorum
TATATATATATATATAGTCAGCCCCAGAAACCAATAAGATTGACACTTAATGCATGAAAATCCGATCATCAAAACGAGTTATTCGGGGTGATATTTTTTTGAACTCTACTTACTGGGACTCGATAACAATTTAATTGTTAATTAACCACTCCGAGAAATTTCTAACAGTATGCCTATAAACTCTAATAATCGTGGATTTTTCAAAATCATCAAATTTAATGGTATATTGAACACATTTATTTACGGTTTGGTATGTAAAATAGCAAACAACAGATCATGTTTCAATTCCTAATTCCTATTCCTTTTTTTCTTTAATTAAGTTTTTAAATCGTCATTTCCAAATCAAACCAGTGGCCATAATGGTAGTTTCTGATTTATTAAATGGCCATTGAATTTTAGTTCAAAGGAAGAATGATGGTTGCCCAAGGACAACTTTAACTTCGACTTTTAACTTTTTAAACCAGCTTTCGATAAAATCTTTTTATAATCAAAAGTGCAGTTTTTGACTAATTAAACTAAAAAAATATATTTGAGCATCAAACAAGTAAAAACCAATTGAGATTAAATTTTAATATAACAGTTACTTTTTACTTTTTAATTTTCTTTAAAAATCTATTAAAATTTTTAGTTTAATTCATTTCTTACGTCAGAAATATTGAACAAGTTTTTAACACTATTATAAAAATTTTATAGCCTCATTATAACATTAGTAATCTTAGTCACACACGCGTTTCTCAGTGTTCAATTTTTAATAACTACATTGCATACTGCAAGGTAACATTTATGCCAACTTTATTTGTTAGGCAATAAATTACTTTGTTAATTAATTTGTTAGGTTTATAATTACTATTACAAACAATTAAATGCAATCATAATTTAAATTCAAATTAATTTCAGTTCTGTTTTAATCTTTTTTATTGATTTAAAATAAAATAAAAATATCAACAAAAGCGAATTTATAAGTGTTTATGAATTTCAACATTATCAATCCAAACAATCTGTTGTCCAAGGAAATAAAATCAGTAATAAACCAAATAAGTGCGAAAAATTTGTTAAAAGCTACATTTAAAGACATTTAAAACTTTATTTTCTATTTAATGCTAGAAAAAGAGATTTTATAAATAACAGGCGAAGTAACTTATAATACCCACTACAATAAAACGCTTATTGCACCCAAACGGAAGTTTCCTAGAAAATCATTTAGTGCTAAAAAAAGCCTAAAAAAACGAGTGGGTGTGATTATTGACTTTATCTCTGAAATTAGAGATAAAATGATGAAAACATCAGAGTTTTATGTTGCCATAAGTGTTAATGTGGGTGCAGACTCCATCTTCGAATGTGTAGTTTTCTTTTTCGCTCGAATATAACTCTGTTATTTCTAGATGTGATGTATTTTTAGCCTGATTTAGTTTAACGGCTAACACTTTTGTTTCAGAATCTCGTTAAAATACATTGTTTTCTGTTAAAAATTGCCTTTGTCTTTTTTTTAATCTGTTCTTTTACGGTTTTTAACTTTTAGAAAGATATTTTTTCGTTCCATTTCTTAAAAGAAGTCTAAATAGTACTGCTCTTTATATATATGTTAAAATCTTTAAATTTTCTTTTTTGGGTGACGTCAAATTACGAAAATAAAAATCGTGCAATCATCCGTATCTTTCAAACTTTCTGTATTTTTCAGCACAGGACCAGCAGAAATGTGATTTTTTCATGTAATAAATGGTTCAAATCTGTGACCAATTCTAACATCCCTGTTACGGAAAAGTCTCACCATAAACTATCAATTAAAAGTTTCGAATAAAACTCTTTTTCTTAAAAAAGCCTGTTTTTTCAATAAATAAAAAAATGTCTTATTAAAAACCGCAAAGATAAAAAAGTGTCCTTTACCGTAAACTTTACATTTAATTGGATGGACTGACAACTGCTGATTTCTTTACCGTAATTTTAGAATGAAAATTCTAGCATTTGAACCAGTGTTTTTGGAACAAGTTCGAAATTCGTTGATCAGCTTGAAATCTACGTAATCTTACGCGTCGAAACCTTAAAATGTTCTTTTAGAATCACTTAACTGGAACCAAAGAAAATAGAAACTTGTTCAATAATTCTTCGTATTTTTGAATAACTGAAACAAAGATCATCGTGAATTAGTTTTCTGAATTGATCGATCAGTTGTGAATAACACTGGGGACAAGTTTTTGGTGCATTTATACAAGTACACAAGCTTGCCTTCTTTGGACACCCAAATTCAGAAATCAGAGAATTTCAAATCGAAAATAAGTTTTGCTCTTAAAACTGCAGATTATTTTTAAATGATATTTTTAATCTATACTTTGTCAAAATGTACAAGTTCAAAACTGTTATATATCAGAGTTTTATGTTNTTCCTGCTCGGTCCGACTGCAACATTTTACATATATATATATATAATAACAGGGCTACATCTTTGTTATCATTGGTATATTCATATTAAGAAATGAAGTCAAAAGTCATCATATGTCATAAAAAGCTTTATTTAACGTTATGCTGGTGGTTATAATAGTTCACATCCGCACTCCTCAAAGGGGAGGGTGTGGACAAGACTCCGGATGGTTCCGGCAGATGTTTATTGGAACACGTTATTCAGCAAGAGACATGCGAAAACAATCGTTCTCGCATTAAATAGTACAGAGATTGATGTGATTAGGTTCCAGTCGTACATATCTTTGTAACTCTACGCATTATGGAAAATCATTTAATGCTTCCTAATATGGAAGTGAAAAAGGGACAAGATTCTAAAAATAACTCCTCCTTTGAAATATAAATCTAATTATTATTCAATGGTATGTTTTCAGCCTTACTTGAATTCCCAAAATAGAATAGCTCTAGGCTTACTCTTTAACAGAGAAATTATTTATAATTTAACAGAGAGGTTCTGTTGAAAAATTTCATGCAACAGGAAAAAAAAAATTTTCCTAATGTAAATAATTGAAATAAATGATCTACCTGTGATAGTTGTTCAACAGTTTCTTTACGAACTTGTTGTACCAATCAAATATTGTTGTTGTGAATAAACACAATCATTTTTCAATACATTTTGCTACATTTCAAAAGCTTTTGCTAGAGAACTTTCACGAACGAAAACAAATTTTAATGCTTGTTCTTTGCTCAATTGCTTGGATTATCATACACTTTATACATATTACTAAAATAATACAACTTTTGAAAAATCGACAAAATAAAATTTCTACTCTCAGTAATTAATAATTAGTCGGCAAATTTGAATGCCTTTCTAACTGTTTCGTAAAGTTGTGAAAATGTTTGACAGAAGTTCGGAAATGATATCAATTACAGATGAATTTCAAATGAGATATTCTTTGCATTTTCAAAATCCCAATTAATGAAAAGCCAGTCCGTGATTTCAGTTCGATCATTTGTGTCGGGGTCGATCTATATATTCAACTAAAAGATTAACTTATAGCGAGTTTGCAATTTTTAAAACAATTAAACATAAAGCATTGGTACTGATTCTTTCTTATAGTTGATGATAATTTATTGACGAACTATTGAAAATTCAAACATTCTTCGTAAACTTAAGAAAAAGCTGACCTGTTCCTTCTGTCATGGCGAGTGCTGGAGCATGATTCGGAAAAAGTTGTGAAGATTTTTCTCAAATTCTACCCCTAAATTTTTTGAAGATACTCGTATTTTTTTCCTTAAGCTTCTTTTAATTTATTTTTCCATTTTTATTTTTGTATTTAAATATTGCTATCAATTTTATAAATTAAATGACTAGTAGTAATTAATCTTGAAATAAATTTTAAAAATTTGAATTTTATCTAAGAAAGAAAAGAACTATTTAGTAATAGGTTTGTCCATTTTTCAATACAATTGTTTAAATCTAGTAAGCAAAATGTAAAGATAAAGTTTTGCAAGACTTGATCCGTTTTTTATAGATGATATGTATACATGTATGATAAAGACACATAATATACATTGAGAAAAAAAACTATGGTAAAAATTTAGGTACTGTATAATAATGCCATTTCTGACTAAAAAAAATAAATAAATAAGAAATAAAAACATAATTTTGGTTAATAAAACAAAAATATACCATTTTTAAATTATTCATTTGGAAGTTTTTCCGCTCATACGGTAACTGCTTAAAAAAAAATTCATCAAAAACGAACCAAATTTTATCACGCATTATAAAACCATATTTTATTGTTGCTTTAGTAACGATTTTGGAAAAAGTGCTTTGGTAAACAATTACCGAAAATTTTAGTGTAGAGTCAGAAGCACAGTAAATTTTACTTTTTTCTGGTAGTTTTGACCATACTTTTTTTCTCAGTACATAGTTATTTTAATTTATTATGAAACGACCATTGAAAAGCACTGTTCAACAGTTCTTTTCACTGTTCAACTGTTCATTTCAATGTTCAACTATTCAACTATCACTGTTCAAATCAGCAGGCTTGTAATTTCGAGCTCAATACGGAAGACAAGGTAACACCTGGAAAGATTATTGGGACAAATTAGCTTTCTTGGAGAACAATTTAATGGAACTAACATAAATTCGCTTCACGGGGAGAGGAATTTTAAGTAAATGCAACGGTTGGAGTTTCACCGGAATCTAGCTGGACAGTACCGATGTGGAGCCTGGGTCTATCGCAGGGGTCCTAAGGGTTCACTCCTAAGGGGTCTATCACAGAGGGGAGTCAAACATTTCCGTATCACACTTATTAGGGGCGGATCGAGAACGATCTTTTACGTGGAGAGGAAGACAAAAAAAGAAAGTAAAAAAACATCCAATGGTAAGCCCGATGGCCAGGGATTATCGAGTTGAAAAACCATTAAAAATTTTGGGATGTATTGAATCATTCAAGTCACTAAATGAGCTATCACTCAATTATAATGAGCTCAGTTATAATCTTTCTTAGATCTGATTGCACGATACTGTGAATGAATTTAAACAAAAACATGGTACAACTTAAACTCGTATTAATGTTACAAAATATTTTTGCAGTATTAAAGTTTATGATACTGAACTTGAAGATCAGCGCTGAACCGATTTTTCTGAGATTGTAGATGTTTGGAAATTCATGTTGTTGTATCAATATTTTTATTTTAATTTCCCCCTCTCAACATAATTATCTAATTAAAAATACAATAATTATTACTTACATGATTCACGTATTATAAACTATTTACAAATGTCATTGCATTTTTTCAAAGAAAAAGTATTATTAAAAAATTATATTGTGAAAAAAAGTTTTCCCTGTTTGTACCTTGAACTAAAATTTATTAGTAAGGGCATTTCTCAGAATAAGCGACATACCTTACAAAAAAAAAAATTCTTAAAAAAAGAACCTATGCATTTTATGTTATCTGATAACGAAAGTTATTATCCAATAATTCTGCAAAAATTTGAAAACTATTAATAATTACTTATTAATAGTTCTCGCATATGTACAGGATTATATGACAATAATTTTCGATATAAATTTAGTTCGCTTCGTAATAATTCCAAAATAATTGGTAGTGAATTAATCAACTTTAAATTAATATTAATAAATTCTTAGTTCAAAAAATTCAAAATTCGTTTCTTTAAAAATATCTGCAGCAAATCTGCGCAGCGTTAAAATTTATAATACTGAACTTAGCTCTGAACTGTTTTTTCTGAGATTGTAATTGTTTGAAAATTCGTGTTTTGTATCAATAATTATTTTTTTTTAACTTCACCCTCTCAGCATGATTATCAAATTCAAAATACAATAATTATTTTTTAAAATGATACACATGAAAGAAACTACTTACAAATGTCTTTGCCTTTTTCAAAGAAAAAGTATCAATAAAAAATGATATTGCGTAAAAAAGCTTTCCCTCTTTGAATCTTGAACAAAAATTTGTTAGTCAGGGACATTTTCCCAAGTAATCAACATACCTTACAGAAATTTTCTTTTTTTTAAGAAAAAGAAAACAATACATATAATATGTTATTCTATAACGAAAGTTATTGTCAAATGATTTTTTACAAATTCAAGCACTATTAATAATTACTTATTAATAATTTTCGAATATATACAGGATTATTTGACAGCAACTTTCTGTATCAGTTTAATTCGTTCTGTCACAATTCTGAAATAAATGATCATGAATTTAATCAACTTACAATTAATATTAATAAATTCTTATTTTAAAAAAGTTCGAAATCACTTTTTTTAAAAAAATAAATAATAAATATTATTTTTAGTTAAAAAGTATGCATGCAACTGATTATATGAAAGAGTTTTACAAATCATTTATGCTATCTCAACTGCGTTTAGATGTACTTAATAATAAGGGCAAGATAAGTGCCATATAATAAAATTGAAAATGAAATAAATTATTTCACCAACGATTCATGACTCTATAAGAATATTTTTAACAAAAATTACAGAGTAATCTTTAATAATTTAGAAAGAAATTACTCATGAAAATATGATAAAAGAGAAATATTATTTGAATTTTTTCACATTTTTATAACTATCTATCTAGTTTGAATAATTAATGAAAAATCAGGCAAAAATATGTTTTGATACTTTTTTGCTATTATTAATTCAATTATGAAAGTAGAAAAACATAAAAATATTTTCATTTGAAAAATTTCCATTTTACAATAAAGTAATTTTTAGTGAAAATATTACTCACTCATATTAAAAATTTATTCACCATTTAGTATAAAATAAAAACAATATATAGGAAATTGATCTTTACAAGCTGCGGGAAACGAAAAGAGAGATTTTTGAAATAATGAATTAACGGGAAACGAAAAGAGAAATTTTTGAAATAATGAATTCACGGGAAACGAAAAGAGAGATTTTTGAAATAATGAATTAACGGGAAACGAAAAGAGAGATTTTTGAATTGTATGAAATATAAGTCAATGCATATCATTTGAGTAAGATAAGAAAATAACAATTTATAAAATAATTTCCAACGAATTTTTTCTTATAACTAAATTTAAAAACAACATTTGGATAAATGATAATTTTTTGTATTAGAATTATAACGAGTATTATTTCAATTATGTATTATTTCAATAGAGTAAAACAAGATTTAAAATTTTAGAAAAGAAACTTTTTTCTCATTTTTCGACAATTAATTAAGACATCATCAATATATTAATAAATAAATCAAGCCACGCTAAAAGCCTTTAATATCCTAAACCGATTTTAAATTCCTTTTATTTAAATATGTTTTAAAAAAGCAAACTTTTGAAGAAAAATAAGATAAATTTTCCCTCCATTTGTGACATTCAGCTAAAGATGACGCCACCATATTCGCCATATTTCCTTAGCCCCAGAAAAATGGATAAAACTTCTCTTAAAGAGCAGTCATTATAACAAATCAAAATTACATTCATAAAAATTAAATTTATCAAATATTATAACAATTTTTGAAAGATTGTTGATAGAAACATTTCTTAAGCGCGAATAAGCATATTATGTTTCGTGATTATTTTTAAAAAAAATTGTTAAAAAAAATTCCGACTTTAAAATGTTATTCTCTAAAATTTTCATAACTGTATTTTATTTTACAAATTATATAAGTATGAAAATTTTAGAAATTTATACTCATCGTAAATCGATCTTTGTCTAAATTACTTATTCTATGTTTTATACGGATTTTCAGATAGTTGAGTATTGAGATTATAAATTTTCAGTTAATGAAAAGTCAAATTTAACTTACATTTTATGCATATTTCTGATTTACCATACTTAATTTATTCTATAGGTAACAAATAAAATGTTATAGATTATCAATTAAATTTTTTTATAGATCAATTGAAATTCTTCTTTAAATAAAAGGAAAGCAAGAAGATTTGTTCAAAAACGCATTCCATTAGTTTACAAAAGCTTATTATTTAATATTAACAAACAGATTACGAAAAGCTAAAGACTTCGTGCAGAAAAATGAAATCACTTTTTAAGCAGAATAGGTAAGAAAAAAAAATACACTTCCTTTAAACTTAACACTTAACATTTTGGTGCTGCCATCTTTAATCTGGAAGTGGAAAGAAAAAATAACCCTACTTTATTTACTAGTATGACCTGCTGATTCAATAACAAAATACATTTTACCCATATGCATTTATTTAAATCCGAGCATGCAACCAGCTGTTCTCAATGTGAAGTTAACAATTCCATTAAACACATTATAACTGATAGCAAACATTTCAAATATTTGAGGAAGAAACTTTTTGGCAGCTTTTATGTTGATCTTTTATCCTTACTTAGAGACCCAATACATCACAATCTCATCAAGTCGCAGTTACAGGCTACTTGTTCAGTTGTAATATTAATAACGTAAATTTCGTAAAATTAATAACTGTAGATAAAAACATAACGAAATGTTTGGAATAGTTTTTAATCTAACGATTTGATTCTAAAAGATTGAGAGTTAAAAGTTTAACTTTACATATTCCAAATGAAATTCAAACAAATATTTAAGATGAAATGAATAATTCTGAGAAAAAGTAATGAAAACATATGATAGTGAAAACACTTTATTTGCTTCATCTATACATAATAATAAACGCGGCTGTGTGTGTGTCTGTAATCACAATATATCGCCCCAGAAGCCTCGCCCAGGCACGAAACTCGGCACATAATTGTGTTTTGACATAATGAAGAAGTATTTTTTTTCTTTTTCAAAAATTTGGATTAGTTTTTTAGTTATCAGTCATTTTGTAAGTCTATGCTTTTCGTCTGCTTTTTCGTCTTCAAAGAGCCATATTCAAAAAACTATTAAAAAATGCATATACTTTTCCCCACTCTTATAAATGTATGCTAATGCGAACCTTACAATTGAAATATTAATTTTCGACAACTTAAACCAATAATATACGAAGGAATTAATAATTTAATTGTAAAGTTCGCATTAGTTTACATTTATTAAAGTGGAGAAAAGTTTAACTTTTGTATTAAAAATGTGGCAACATATTCGATACGTAAATAGAACGCTTCGCTTTGATATATTTGTCGCTGTTCATAATTGTTATAATAAGTTTTTCTTCTTCTTTCCACGCTCTATTTTTTTTTTCTTAAGCGAAGACGATAATTTTTATAGCGATATTGTAGTACTTTGTACAACTAAAAATTCTTTTCACAACACTTTAAAAATATTTACTTTATTTTCTTTATATATACAGAGAACAGTCGGCAAAGAATTCGATTAGGTTGAAAAACATTTCGCTAAAAAGGAACGAATTCCAAAAGAAAAAATAAACAACTTAAAGAATAAAAATGCTGATGCCAGCCAATTTTTTGAAAGTTAACTTAGAAATAACAAACCAAACGATGTTAAATAACAAACCAAACGATGTTAACAAAATGACGTAGAAAGCGCAACTAGATCAAAATTATACAAGCACAACTAGATCAAATTATAATACCTGAGTGCTTGACGTAACAGATATAGAAATAGAATTTGATACCATAAAAAATTATATAGAAATAGAAATTGATACCATAAAAAATTTATTCGTTTTCGTGTTCTTTTCATGTATTTAGCATTTTAGTTTTTTTTTTCTTAAGCGTTGTAGCTATATAATTTCAAACATCCTCAAGAGCTATAACACATCTGCAGCAGAACTGGATATGAAGACAAAATTGCAGGACAGGAACACTTTAATTGTCCACTAATCTTCAGATTTCCTGCTATGTTTTAAAAAACTTTATTTGTGAAAACCTTTAGAGTGGCGGACAGCTGGCCGCCTTAGGCGGCTAGTAAGTCATAAAGACGGAAAAAGTCGACCTGTTTTGAGAGCCCAAAAGAGCTCAATCTCTATACTTAACAGACGTGAATGAAGAAAGCAAAACAGATTTGAAAAACAATTTGGAAAGTTTCCAACTAAAAATTAGAGAGTAAAATAAAGGTAAAAAAGATATAAAACTGGTAACCGAGAGAGGCAAATCAAGGCAAAAGGCATTTGAAAACACCCTTCAATAGAACCTGGCAACGTGTCCTGCCTTGATTTGCCAATTTTCCTTGCTTTATTTTTAACTCTGTTTCATTTTTAAGTTTTTCGATTGCAACTTAGCGTTTTCTTTTTCAGATTTGTTTTGCTTTCTTTATTTACGCAAAGTAAGTCTTGAAAATGGGTCCTAAATTTTGAGCATTATGAACATCTCGACTTTTACCACCTTTATAAATTATGAAGCAAATGAAGTGTTGAAAATTTCTACATTAATTTGAATAAACATAAGTTTTTCTCCAAAGACATGTTACTTTAATCATATGATAATTATAGCCATAATATCTCAAAAATTATTCTAAATCTATCTTTTATCCTGCTTTTTCAATTACTTTCAAAACATGAAAAGATTTCGATAGAAATATTATTTATATTGAATAACAATTGTAAAAATATCCAATGAATATCCAAAAAAAATCCTGTAGAAATTATAAGAAGCTTTATTAAAAGCATTTAAAAGTACTTTAATATGTGAAGAAAAAAATTGTTTATTAAATATTCTTTCTTTCATAATTTATTAAAACATGAATCTTTCAAAATAAATTTATGTAATTCAAATTTATCGGAACAATAACGATTGTCGAAGTTATGATTAAACAATTTGATCCTCCCCTTTATAAAATATGCTTAAAACAATTTTAAGTAAAATAAATTGTTTATGCCATTGAAAATATTCATGTAAATGACCGTTTATTGCATTTTATTTATTTATTTATTTTTATTTTTTTTGTGTTTATGGGGGATTATTTGAAAATTGGTTATTTCTGGTTATTCTTTTAGTTATTTCTGGTTTAAGGAATTTTTTAATAAAATATAGCAAATAATTAGTATAGCAAATAATTTTTTAATAAAATAGCAAATTTTTCCTTCGTCGTAGTAACCAAACTAATTAAAATAATATGAAAAATGAAAAAATAGTTTTTTAAAAAAAATCTTTTTGAACACACTATTTCACATAAAAAAAATAATAATTCTGATGCAAAATCAAAGTTTAAGTTAACAATTCCTAAACAATACATAGTAAGAGTTGTTGCAGTTTGTTGCAACGTAATGATGGTTAAATTTGTCGAAACATTAACACGATGTTAAATTTCACCAAATTATCATAGAAATTAGTTTTTCTTAATCTTAATTGCATAAAACAGCTACTTAACATAATGCAATTTAATAGCTATTTAAAGGTTTTTCTCAAATTTATTAATCAATTTACCGAAAATTTATAATTTAAGATATTGATAATATGACTCAACAATGAATTGATTCTTTCTTCAAAGTTTCGAAGGAAAATAGAGAATAAAATGTACCTCTTTTTAAATTTTGAACACTGCGAAATTCTCAAATCTTTGAAGGTTTTCCCCTGCAAAAAAATTCCAAATTAAATTACAGTATGAAGTATCTGCATTTTGGGGGCATAATACGCAATATCCACTTCACTACAAAATCCTTTTTTCTGTAGAACGTAATTTTACCGTAATTTTAATAGTAATAACTATTTAATTTGAGGGACTCAGCTCAATAATTGTTACTATAAAAATTACTCAATATCAGATTATTTGCTCCCGTTTATGTTACATGTTCCGGTAAACATAAATATAATGATTTAAAAGGTACCACTCGTGATTTGATACTGATTTTTTTACAATATATGTCATTTTAATATTATAATCGACTGTATCCACAAATTCTCCAAATACATATGATACTAATAATAAGCAATTCAGTTCTGAGAATTTTACAAAATTTGAATAGTGTCAACATCCCTATACAAATGACAGCCCTCTAGTGGGAAGTACGGACTGCTACCTTACGAAATTATTGTAAAGAATATTATTTTTAAAATCTAGGTAAAAACAAAATTTAGGCGAAATTGCGAACAAAGGTCAGCCACAGAGATACCAGAAAAAGACAGTAAAAAGAAAGGCATTTAGATCTTGAATTACGAATCCCCCGTATTTTTACTCTGCAGATGCACACTGAGAAAAAAAGTATGGTCAATACTACCTGAATATGGTTAAATTTACTGTGTTTCTGGCTCTATGGGAAAACCAAAAAGTTAGAAAATTTATTCCAAAGCACTTGGGTAATGATTTTGGTATAATTAACATTAAAATATAGCTTTTGTAATGTTTGGTAAAATTTGGTAATGTGGTCATAATATATGAGGGCATGGCATAAAAACCATTTATTCGGTTAAATTTACTTTTCAGTTTTATACGTTTTACTAATTATGTGATTATAAGAACTGTAATTTAGAAAACCGGAATTTCCAGTAAACCGTTACCCTACAAACGGAAATATTACAAAATAAATGGTTTAAATAACGTATACTTATGTTTTATTTACCAGAAGCGTTGTTTTTTTTTAACCAGAATTATGCAGTATAGTAATTTTAATAAAATTTTTTTTCTCCGTGTTGGATCTGTGTTTATGAAATAATAGCATTACCCTTAAAATAGCAATTTTTACGTTAAATATCCATATTAAAAGAACAGACACGATTTTGCTTAACGACATTTCTAATTTAGCTATTATATTTGCAAATATTTCTGTTGCGATGCTGTTTCTGCAATTATTTCTGCTACGAAATATCTACAATTACTTCGGCTGTGGCAAATTGTTTTGAAAAATTTGTATTTAATAGTGAATTGTTGAATCAAGCATTTTCTAAGAATTTGATTTATTATTTTTTTTTAAATTAAATTTCTTACATTTAAATTTTAATAAAACTGCTACATATTTTGTAGATTGTAGATCAAAGTCTGAAAATTTTATTTTAAAAAACACAAAGTATTTAAAACGTATCTAGTAAAAGATTCATATTCATGGAAAAAAATCGATTTGATACTGAACAAAAACAATTCATCTCTTCTCGGTATATTGTCTGATCATTAAACCTTGACGTTCAATCGACCAACATCAGCAATGCATATGTTTTTTAATCATTAATTACAGTTGGTTACGAAAAGCAATTTCATCGATTCAATTTTTCCGAAAAATAATGAACATGCGGTCATGTATGATTTTCCGTTCATTTGATTATACAAGCTGCATCATAAATTCCAACTTTTACAAATATTTAATGATCACCGTTAGCAGTGTTCATTAATTTCCTATTTCTCAGAATCAATAAATTCTACCAAAAAGTTATAATACAATATTTTGGCCAAAGTTATTAGACTTTTAGTTATTTTTTACGTTTAAAGATTTACTTTAATACGAAAATATTAAGAACCGGTTAGCTGAAGTTATATTCTTCAAAACAAAAAGAGTTTAAAAAACAGTGTTTGCATTTAAGATTTTAAAAAATGTCTACCCATGAAAAGGATATACTTAAGAGATTTATGAAATAATAAGGCTGATAAAATACAGCTTATTTTCTGAATTTCTTTTTTTTACTCAAAAAGTAAATAATTTTAGAGGATTATTACTGGGATGGCCAGAACTAAGAAGAAAAAGTAAAGATGGAAAAAAATAAAATGTGATTTGGATGTTTTGAAATAATATTTAACAATAATTTTTTCTTTAAAAGAATCCAAACAATTACTGACTATGAGACTCCAATCTCCGTTCGCTGCGTTTGCCAATTCTTAGATCTGCTTTTGGAACTCATTTAACATCTGTTCATAATCCGAGCTCAATTCACACGCCTATTGGATAATACAATATTTTAGTCAAACTTTTTTTGAATGATGTTAATTTTTCTTTAAAAATTTTTTACCTAAATTTACTTTTTAAGGCTTCAAAATTTTATTTTTCTCTCTTTTATTTTATGTTTTACAGCTCAAAAAATGTACAGCAAATACATGCTGCTAAAACTTTGATTTTTACATATTCCCTTCAATTTATATACATATTAATTTGAACTATGTTATAATCCAATAGTGGTTAAAAATTCCACGAAGAAAAAATATTTCATTAAATCTCCCTAATACATGATTACAAACTTCATTGTTCTACGGCACAACAATTACTATTGTGTCTTCACAACAGTTTTGATTACTTTTAGCCTATTATGTATAAATAATACAGTTTTATACATTTACTTTTTTGGTTTTTGTATATTTTAATAGGGTAAAAACATAATTTTAGCCTAATGGGCTTTTAACCTGTATTAAAATGAATATAAACTAAAGAAAAAATAAGCATAAATTTGAAAAAAAACAAAACTTTGCATTTAATTGATAAGCAGCATCCTTTCACATAATTATACAAAGTAAAAAATTCAGGAAAAATTAGCCCAAGAATTACTGAATCGTCAAAAGAAAGAGTTCTATTTCTGAGAGTGCCAACCTTTTTTTTACCCTCAATTTTAGAAAATAAGAGAGAGTCTTAGCAGACAAAATTTTATAAATATAAATAAATTTTTCTACTTCTTTCAAAACAAAGGGATGTAGTCATCATTTGAAGAAAAAAAAACGGAAAAATATGAAAGAATAAAAATGGAAAAAAATATTGGGGAAGAAGCAAGTGAACAAACTGGAGCCTCGAAAAATATTTGATGTAAAAATTATTAAAAAAATAGTTATTTCTGCACGACAGATATCAACTGCATTTATTTTGGATGTAGAGCGACCCGAGAAGTATTTTCTTCACTGCAAATTGAACAACTAAAAACTTTCAAAACTAATCCTTGAGTGCTATTTTTTATTTCACCGCAATGCGAAGCATATGAAGTAATTGCGATTTAAACATTATAAGGAATAGTGCCTGAAGAAAAAATTCTGCTGAATAGAAAAATGTGAAACAAATTTTTGAAAGATCATTAAAATAAGCTTGTAATTTAATCTTGTAGATCTTATAAACTTCTTAAGAAAACTTTTTGATCCATACACTATATTCCGTGATTCAGAATTATTCGATCACGCAAATTTTATTCTAAGAGAAAAAAAAAAGCTGATATGAAATTCATACGAGTAAGCAATAGCTCAATGAAAAAAATTATTCAGAAGTCAAAGATTTATTGAAACGTCAACCCACTATGAAATCGATCTTTATTCTTTCTTTTTTTTTCACGTCAATTGTTCGAATCTGAAAGCATTTCAGTATGGCTTTGAATTTTTTTACTGCTCTGAACTTCCGTAAAAAGTTTTCAAGCGTATTAAAGTGCCACAGATTCGTAAAAGCATGAAAGGCAATTTGCTATTTTTGAAATAAAAGAAAACCATTTCTTTTATTTAAATCCAGATTAGAGAATGAGTCGTATTTTCTCTAGCGTCTTTTATTTAAAAAAAAAAAAAAGTCTGGAGAGAAACGTTAGAATTTGTCTCGTAGGTTTAATTTCATTCTTGTTAATTTGGTTAGAAAAGTCATATTTTAAAGATGTAAAAGATACGGGAAACTACTTTTTTTCGCAAGAAAAAACTGAAGAGTATTTTACTTATGATACCCTGATTGGCTCTTTGTAGTTTAACATAATTAAATTAAAAAGTATTTTGTTCCATATTAAGTCATTATATTTTATAAATTAATTATAAATATTTCATTAAAAAAATTCATTTAAACTTTTTTATACTATTTTATTCCAATGACGCAGCATTTTAATTGGGAATAGGTTGATTAGTAAATTTGAGGATTTGCTTATAAACAATAACAAAAGTTTATAAACATATAAAAAGGGCCAGGATAGCCTGGTCGGCAGGGCACTGTTCGCAGTTCGAATCCAGTCAGTCGAAGACTCCCCGTGAAGTAAATGGAAACTGGTGCACGTTAAATCTGTTGGGTTATGAAGTCCTCCATGATCCCATAAATAATTAAACCTATGGGGGTACTGAATTGGAGACTGGTCGGTCTCTGGTTCAGGTCAAAATTACGATCTGTGGATGAATGAATGGGTCCGCCCTATACACGGGTGAGGCAGAAGTCGAATTCTTGCCTATAGATGGAGCCACTAGGAAGCAAGAGAATTCGCACCCCTTGCCTTAACGGCCTACGACAGCAACAACATAAACAGATAATTTCTGGTAAAGAAGTCAGCGATAGCGATAATTTTTAATTATTTTTTTCTGTGGAAATAAAAGAAAGAAATTTTCTCTAAGTGTATATTTTGTACCTTCATTTATGAATGGATAAAAAACCAAATGGAATTCATTAGACATCATTGATTCTTTTACGAAAAATGTAGCTAAAAATAAATTGAACTCGCTAACTTCCGAAACAGCTTTCGCAAATCCTTTCGAATTGCTTCGCAATTAGAGCTAACTTCACTGGTTCATTAGTTACTTACGTGTTTTACTTGTTTTGTATGCATTCTAATTTTATTTCAAAATGAAATCCTGAAACCATGCAAAATTGTAAAGATTTTATCAAATCTTTCATTTGTAAACATTTCCTTTAAATTAAATACATTACAATTTTTTTATGTGCATTTCTGTGCCACCTGGAATTAACATTTAATAGAATTTTCCAATAAGCGCAATTATGAATTTTAATGCTTCGATTCACAATAGCAATAAATAAAATATTCAAATATAATATTCTAAGATCAATAAAAGTCAAAAGGAAAATGAAAGTGATAAAATACAATGAGAAAAAAAATAATAATCATTTCAACAATAAAACACTTAATATTATTTTTAATAAAACAGCAAAATATATATTAAAAATATCAAGGTCTTTAGCAGGATCGTTATAAATATTGTAAAATATTTATAAAAAAAAAAATTATTTTTAGTGAATCCTTAAATTTTTGAAATTCTGAAAATTATTTGGTATTACTCTCATAATTCTTTTCTTTTTTTGCCTAATCCAGACTACTTAGGTTTATTAAAAATATGTCTTAATTGCATGAATATTCAATTAATTCACTTTGTAAGTTTAGAAAAGAAGAACTCAAAATGAGTGCTATCCAATGTCAATATATGATGACCAGAATTGATTGATGAGAATCTTGATGCGACCAGAATTCTATTTTCTATGTTAAGGAATATCACATTGAGCTGGTTGTAATTCTACTTACTTCAATTATAGTTGGTTTTTAGTTTTTTTGACGTACATCCACTTAACATGAAACAATAATTATTTGAATAAGTATCATTAAAAGTAACACCACACCATCAAAAATATTTAAAAATTCTGAAAGAAATATTATAATTATTGCTGATCATCGAATTGCTGAATTTGTAATTTTTAATTCATTTTGTTGACTTCTGAACATTACCTCGTAAACTTGTAGCGAAACAACGTCGCCGCCATCTTGCGAAGAGCTGATCTTCCGTATGGACTTTAACCACGGCAGAGATTCACATAATATTTTGTGCTGTTTAACAAGTCCTATCATCTATTGTCTTCATTTTTTCCAAATCGAGCAATTTGAAAGAAATATTTTAATATGGCTATGTTGGTACTTAAAGTAGTTTTATAAAGTCATAAAACAAAATTAGGCACTACTTTTTTTCAACTTCAAACTACGAAATAAAGTTTTAATTAGAATTGGCCTTAAACTAAACAAAGGCGGAACTAATTGTAAATTCTCAGTGCATACGAAGGCATTTCAAGGGCGCTTAGAATTCAATTGAAAGAAGTTTTACCCTTCGAAAAGCATTTCGAAATATTCTTAAGGTGTAGAGTACCGTATTCAATATCCTGCGAGTACTTATGTCGAACAAGAAAATGGAGAAAAGGGAAATTAGAACATTCCGGAAAAGATTCGGAATCGGTACATTTCCTCTCAAACAACCTTCAAAACAATGCTTGGAATCCAATCGAAAATGCACTAGTTGGAGAAATGGACGCTTTTCAATTTTTCATTTGAATTGCTTTCAGAATCTGATTTTCTCGGGCGTCAAATCAACTATTGACTCTACAGATGTCTTATTTACGTCCAACTATTCTGACTTCACTTCTTCGGAAATGAATTTGGTAGACTTTTTTTTTCTCCCCCAGAAAGAATATAAGAATATGGAAATTGTGATGGAAAACACAGATGTCGTATTAAAATGACAAACGATATCGAATTTCATCACTCGATGGTTCGGATTATCAATAGCTTATATAAATTTAAATATAAAAAAATGACAACGTTTTTATTACAGTGTTTTATAAGAGAAATATTTGATCAATAGAAAATTTTTGTAAAAAGTAACTATGCAAGGCCTTTTTTCCATTTTTTTTATGTTTATTATTTATTAATTCTATATGAAACTGTTTATTTTCAAAACTTACAAATTTTCATGTCAAATTTTACTAAAAAAGGCGTTAAGTTTTGCTCATTGCTTGAAAACATCACAAATGTACATATTTTTTTTTAAATATTAGCGAAAGTTGCACATAAAGTTTTCTGATGTCACTGTGTTGCTTTATTATATTATACTTTATATTATACTTTATACCATTCTATTATACTTCATTACAAATATTGCGTTTTTTGATTAGGAGAAACCTTTTTTAATGCGTACAGTGCGCAAAACGGAACTATCAGTATAATATTTGATCTGATGATTTGATCTTCACGTTCTAGGACTCAATCTTAAAGGTTCGAGGGGGTGACATCAAATATTCTAATTAAACAGTGCAGACGATATTTTAAATTACGGAATAAGACACAAAAACGCAATTTTTCTGAATAAACATACCATAATTTTTATGGATTTGGTTTTCTGATCCTCAAAATATCAGGGGTAGCTGCAATCTGGGAAATATGGTCCCAATAGTTTGGTGAGGAGTTTGAGCCTTTTTAATGTGATTTTACTTTTTGCTTATTTCACCACATCTCGAGAGAGTTTTAAGCAGATTGAAAAATTTTTGCACATCTGTTCAGTCAAAATAAATTCCATACGAAAAATAAATTTTATTAAGTATATATTTATTATTTTTTATTATTTTATTTAATAACGAGCAAAAAAAATAATTGAGGGGTATAAAGTTTTCTTGCATCATTTTAAAAAATGTATTTTTACATGGCAAAATACATAATTTGAGCGAAAATGTGATATAAAAAATAGATGCTAAAATTTCAAAAAATTTTCTTCGTCTTTAAAGAAGCCATTTTATAAGAAATACACCTAGCGAACGTGAAATTTCATCTTTAAAAAATGAATGCACAAATATCACGAAATTTTCTTAATTATTAACGAAACCGTTTAAATAAAATGTGGCAAAATAGAGATAAATATAGAATGACGAAAAATAAAATAAATATTTCGTCATTCTCAATATTTCGTCATTTCGTCATTTCAAAGGACATTGATGCGCTTTCAGTACCTCATGATATCTGATATCGAACGGACGATATTGTTCATCACTTTTTCGTGGGAGCCATGTAGGTAGATCAATGTCACCGAAAAAACGAAAGCACAAACAGTATTTTTTAAAATGTAACTTTGAATTGAAAGTTTATATATTGCGTACAATTTATCTCAACTTGTGCCAATCTTTTGAATCCGAGTTTTTGCGTTTAAAAAAAATCTGTATTATTTGTAAGAAATAAATTGCTCACTAGTTTTCTTCTTTTCCATTAAGAATAAAAATAGGAACGAATAAATATCAGTTTTAATATTTTTAAGAATTTAATTTCATAACTAAGAATTTTTCCATTGCACATTGATATTTTTTTTTATTTTTGAAGTAAATTTTTGAAATTAAAATTCAAATATTTTTAGCCAGTAGCGGTTTGAGTTTTTTTGCATTTTGCGGGGAAATTTTTATTTTTAAGAATAAAACTTTGAAATTAAATGACAAATATGCTTCACAAGATGTGTCACTCCTTAAAAAGCCGGGTTTCTTGCCTTTAAAAAATATTTTATGGCGTTTTCAAAAAAAAAATTGTTACTCATTAGTTGCCCCCTTTATCATCGAGAATATAAAATTTGCTTTAAAAATGAAATAATTAAATTTTTGTTTTTTTGCATTTCTCTGTTAAATTTTATTTCTTAAAATTAAACTTTGAAATTAAAGTTTAAATAAATTTTTCAATTTGTGCCAATCTTTCAAAACTAAGTTTCTAATTTTTTTTCTGGTATTTTTTTTTTAAAAAAAAAAGCTCTGGTGCGTTTGTAAAAAATAAGTTACTCTTTCGTTTCCTTCGTAAGCATTGGGAATAAAAATTTTAACTAATAACTAACAGTTTTAATTTTGAGCATTACAAGGGATTTTTTTTATTTCTTGAAATGAAACTTCTGTAAATAAATTCTTACTCGTATTCTTACAATTTCTGGAAATCTTTAAACATTTTGTTTCTTTTTTTAAAGAAAAATTTCTAAAGTATTTGTAGAGAAAACATTTTTCATAACTCACATTCCATTGCATTGAAAATAAAAATGCGAACTAGTAATTAACGGTTTAAAATTTTAAAGACTGTGAAACAAAAATTTCAACAGTTTGACACTGTATTTCTTTCTGTGATTCTAAAAGTATTATATAGTGTTTGCGGAAACATGATGCTCAATAGTTACTTTTTTATAAGTTACTTTTAATAAAATGGATTTCCGGAGATTTTTTATTTTATTTTCTAGAATTAAAACCCAGCTAAATTTAAATTAAAAAGAAAAACGAAGAATTGACGCAAAGTGGTAATTCCAGTTAATAATTGTAGAACGAACCGCAATGGCTCAGTGGATAGTGCATTCACCTTCCATTGAGGTTAACCGGGTTCGAATCCCAGCGACGGCTGGTCGATAGAAATTCCGCATCCGGCTTGCATCAGTGGCAGTGCTGACGTGAAATATCCTCAGTGGTAGACGGATCATATGTTAGAGTCCACTTTACCGCCAGGCTAACCGTTACAGGTCCTCGTGGTCTGCCTCTCCATGTAACGCAAATGCGGGTTAGTTCACGAAGACAACTTCCTCTCATCACTTGATCCAAGAATTCGCTTGTCTTCTGGATTGGGTTCAAAATTGCAAGGCTACAAAGTTTAATATTAACAGTCGTAAACCCAAATTTAGTTCGGTTGCCAAATGATGGTTATAAAAGGAAATATAATTTTAGATCAGTAAGCTGTCGTTCCATTACGAACATTTCAATTTCAGTTTTAATGAGTTCAATGTAAAATATTTAAACAAAAAAAAGTTAAATAATTTCTGATTTTAGTTCTTAAATTCCAAAAAAAATTAACAATTATTTAATTTTAAATTTAAATGAAACAAAGTAATTTTAAGTGTCAAATGAAGTAAATTTAAATGAAACAAAGTAAATTTAAATGTTCAATGAAGTAAATTTAAATGTTCAATGAAGTAAATTTTAATGTTCAAATTAAATAAACTTCCTTTTAAATAAAATGAGTTTAATCGCATGACATACCCGAATTTATGTTTCTTTAGATTCTTGTGCATGTTTTCTTTGAAATTTTAAAACTGTCTTTTAATTTATATGCAATTCTTATCTGAATGTATATTCGCATATTCCATTTTTTTTCCATTTGTATAAATTTTTAGACACTAATTACATTATTCACATCAATTTTAAAGGTGAAAACTTATGATTTTATACATGCGTTAAAAACTACATAAAACTACATCTAGAATCAAAATGAACAACCTGAATAACGTTTGATCTAATACTAATGAATAACTAATGATCACATTTTTGCGTAATGGTTCGAGAATCTCTCCCTAAATAAGTTAATTAATTTGTGTAATCGATTATTAGGTTACAAAATAAGGCAAAAAAGAACTTTCTCTGAATTAAGATACTTTTTTCAATGAACTTAGATTCTTGATCCTTAAAATATGTTAGTCACAATCTGTAAAATATTGTTCGAATAATTTATGTAGCCAAGAAAGGAGTCCCTCTAATGTTAAATTTCACTGTTTGCGAATTTCGTTGCATCACGTGATTGGAATCGAAAAATATTTACATACAATTCTGAAATTCGTTGTTTCAAAGCAAATTTCCCTGTAAAAATAACTTTCCTTTTTTTATTATTTTATGTCATTACAGTTGAAAACTTTTGACTTGTAAGGTATAGACATTTTTTCAACTTTAATATGTAGTTTTAAATAGAAAAATATAAAATTTCAATTTTTCGAATTGTTCTTTAGAAAGCACATTTAAAACATTCTATTTTTTAGTTTACTAAAATTAAAACTGGAAAAAATCGCATACAACATTACTTTCTTTAACAATGTTCCATTTTTATTGCAGACAGAAGCTGATAAATACAGTTATAGAACACAAATTTAAGAGCTGAACGCATGTGTAACTTTCAATTTAGGGTTATTGGACTTCTACCTACTAAAATGCAATATTGATAGTTAAACGGCTTAAACGTTCATGACAAAACTATTAAGACTATATTTACCAAATTTTATTTGCACACCATATTTAGAAAATTAAGAATCTAAACGCTCCCAATAAAAGGTATATTTAATCAGATAAAAAGAAAGGTATGCTTAGATAAAGGTAAGAGTACAATTTTGTAATTGATTTTGTAACATAAAACACCGTCTACGCAAATGACTAAAATTGAGTTTTATTACGTGAAATTTCGATTATTAAATCAAAAGCTTCAAAGTTTTTTTTTTTTTTTTTTACTTTTTCACCTTTTACTTATTTTTTTACTTTTTGATCTCACTTCTCTGCCTCAGAAATGATCTCCCTTTTCTGTTTGAAAAACAAACTCCCCCCCCCACCTAATGTCAGTATTTTCAACTGTATTAACCATATAGGTTTTAACCTTTTTAAACACTTCGTTTCCAATTTGGTACCATTTGTTCCGTTTCTCCGTCACGTTTTTAGCAAATCCAATGCTGCTACAAATATGAAATTAAGTTGACATCTTTTTCTGAAACCTATTTACTGCCCTGCTTGTATTTTTTACTGGTAGGGAGGATAATATATGACGTAGGTCCTTTTATACAATATATATCAAATATTTTATACAATATATACGTATATATGATATGTATTCTTAAAATTAACGAGATAATGCTCAAGGATTGATGAATCGTCAAAAGTGAGAGTTTCATTTTTGCTAGTGTAGCTCTTCAAAATCACTATCTGAAAAAGGATCTGCATTACCTTTCTACGCACTCTTTATTTAAATAATTATTTTCAGTCTGATTCTTTTTTTAAAAATATAATTCTTTTAAAAATACATACAACGGGGCTATACGGTCGTCCTATGACCTGACATTTATTACCGCTAAAACTCTCACAAAGAGAGGTGCCACAGTGATCTGTGACACCATTTTTAACTGTGTATTATTTTTTTTTCTCTTTAATTTAATCTAATTCCCCTTTTAATTTGTTTTCCTTTCATATTATTTAATTTAACGATTTTTTTACAATTAATTTTAGCCTTTTACCAACCTTTTTCTGTCTTTTTTTAGTTTCAGCGCCAGCCAATATTTTTATTTAATTTTCCCCCCATGTTTTACTCTTTGGCTGCTTAGCCATCTTGTTTTTTTTTTTTTTTTTTTTGTTTTTTTTTTTTTTTTTTTTTTTTNTTTTTTTTTTTTTTTTTATAGTTTTCTGTTTCCCTCCTTTCCGCTTGTTTTAAACGGAGTTTCCCGTCTTGTGGTTAGAACTTTTAATGAACCCTAATTGATCAATTTCCCCCTTCATCTCAAAATTTCTAACTTTCGACTAAGTCTAGAGGTCAGTTCAACTCAGGGAAGCCTTCGGGCAGGTCCTATGTGTCCACACAATTGTTTTTATTCTTTTGGAGCCTTCCCCCTTCTTAGCGAATCTTTCTATCTGCCATTAAAATGACGGTGTTTTTCCTTTTTTCTTGTTAAACTTGATATGTTAATTTTCTTTAAATTATTTTGTTTTTATATTTGATTTTCTTTTAGTGTAACTACCGCATTCAATCTTAATAAATGTACGCCAAAGATCCGTCGACGTCTCTCTTGTTTTAAGATTTGAAATATCTAAATTTCTTTTTTTTCTGTACATAATTCGTTCTTACAAAAAAAAACTTTATTGTAATATTGTCTCCTGTTTAAAAATGAACTTTAAATGTTTGAACTCATCACAAATGGTGCCAGCTGTCGCTTATTTTTTCATCTTTCCTATTTATTTTACTTTGTCCCTTTTGAGGTGCGTTTTTTTTCTCTAGGCCAAGACACTTCATCCTTGGCAATCCATGATGGATGAGTAACTTATTTTTCTCTTTTATTCTAACTTTTGCTGTTCCAGGTCTCACCCAGAAGTAATGACTATTGTTGTTTTCCATTTTAAGTATATGATTTGTACATCATCACCCCCCCCCATAAATATTTGATTCCCTTGTGGGGAGGGAAGTTATAGAATATGTCAACCTTATCTATGAAAAGGTACCCCATCATGGAATCGAGTTAACACGCCTTATATACTAGTGGATTGGAATTGTACTTTTGTAGTGGTAGACACACTACAGTACTCCCCCACCAGAATTATAGCTGTGATAGAATTCGATGAACGGATACCACTAGTTAATTCATTGCTGTTTTTGTGAGAGGCCCGGAGAGCTGTATTAAGATTACCGTACTTTTTTGCTGATCGTGTGAGCTGTATTAAGTTCACGGTCGTGGTTGCTCCTGTGTTGCCATTAGCAGTCGAGTGTATTCTGGCCAACATTGTGTGTAATCGAGACTGAGTAGCAACAACGCGAGGAGGTAGATAATGTCGCAGTCACAAGTAGCAAGTCAACTGCTCAATGTGGACCATCCATCGAATTAGGCGAGTTTAAATTGAAGTGGGCGTTACTGTGAAGGTAGGCGTGTTCACATCACGTTCGAAGATCACCATTGTGGGGAGAATAGATATCGACCATGTCAGCCTTCATCTATGAGAAGGTAACCCATCAAAGAATCGAGTTAACATGCATTATATACTAGTGAATTGGAATTGTACTTTTGTAGTGGTAGACGCACTACACCCCTTTCACTAATTTTTCCTTTTACCAACTTAAAAATGTTTTACACTTCAAGCCTCTTTTCTTGAACAAGTCGCGAACATCATGAACTAATCGCGTTTTAGTTCATTTATATTAGGGGGACCGGAAAGTAATGTCGTTTCGGGGCATTTGATCTTTGCTATCGTGATTTTACTTTTTTCTCAAAAATGTATTCACCCTCGTTAGTAACAACCTTTCAACTCCGGATCGAAAATGAATCCTAAAAATTTTATTGTATTTTAAGACTAACAAATATTTAATGCGCCGATACGACCATATTTTCCGGTCCCCCTAATATTTATAAGCAATTTTATTTGGTGTATCTACACTATTTTCTGTGTATTTCCACTAAAATAGAATTAGTTTTATGTGCCAGCATAATTTTATCTACAGAACGATAACGATATCACAAGAAAAATTGTTTTTATAACTATCACTGCCAAAAAATCCTATCTGTTGTAATTATAACAAAGTACAAGGACAGACTGAATTTTTTTTAAAAATAAATTATAATAATAATAACGATGAATGGTGTTTTGATCTTGACATGATTTTTATATGACATGATTGGGAATTAGAATAAGAATGTGTAGAACTAAGAGAAACAATATTCCATATTCCGTAAAAACATTTCTTTATTAACGTAAACATATTTTCCAGACAATATAGGAAATACCCGTATGTTCAAAACGACTGTCGTTTTCAGTAAAAGCATAAAATTTAAGATGTGTTATATACTTAAACTATGGGATTGCATATTTTGCGTAATCAATGTGTTCAATGACGATTATTTAAAAAAAAAAAGCACGAAAGATGCGAATTTCAAACAAAAAGCGCATTATTTATTTATATTTTTGCTTTTTTTTAAGTAACGCAACTGATTTCAAAGCTAAAGAAAATTTTCAGTTATGCCAGATTATTATACCAGTTTTTATAAACTATTAAAAAGTTAAAGCTATTTTATTTTAAAAAAAACGATATGAAATATAAACCGAATTATTGCATGAAGAAATTACTTTTAAATAATAGTAATATAACATAAACATATTAATTAAAAGAGTGAAATAATTACTCATCATATTTTGGCGCTTTATCATTCGGTATTGCATACAATACCTAGCCATTGTGAGAAATGTTTAATAGTTTAATACTTAGCCAGCTTTTTTGGTATTGTATACAATACCAAATTTCCAAATTTTACAGTAACATATACAATATGTGTAACTATTCATTTAAGATATTCAACAAAGCATCAAGGAAGGAATGTGGAGCATCCGAATGAACATTGTGAGAAGCACCTTCAATACCAACAAACTGGGATTTTGGAAAATGTTTCTTNTAAATAATAAGTAATTATGCATAAGTAGATATAATAAGTAAAGTAACTAAAGATTCACTGTTTCTTGATCAATGAGATGGGTGTGCCTGGTGTTTTTTTTGCAAGGTTCGCTATATTGGGTTCAAAATTGGTCAATTTTAATTTTCGTCAAAATTGATCAATTTTGTAATTTTCGTAAAAAAAATACAAAATGTGCTATAGTTTTGTCGCGGGCTGTACTGATCCATATTATTAATGCTTACCTTCTTTTTTGTGCATTGATAATTGAAATTGATATCTAAACTAAACGAATGGTTTTATCGAAACAATAACTAATTATCCAAAACTATAAAAGTTTTAATAATGACAATGCAAATATTCAACACAGTTTGCATAGATAGCTGAAACTGCGTATGATATTCGCATTTGTAACGTCAATACTCGTCACACGTGACATTTGGACAAGCGAACATATGCATATGACTTATAAACGGCGCTAAATTCGTGCCGCTGCGCGGTGATACGTAAATAATTGTTTCACCCCAATAAATATACGTTTATTAATTTATGTTTTATAAAGAAACTGATATTGAGTCAATTATAAAAAAAGTTCACAAATTTTACATACTTAATAAGGTATGTGTGATTTGCGTATTGAGAAATGTTTTTTTTTTCGACCCACAATCGACCGTTCCGATTCGGATCGACCCCCATTCGCCCCCCTGTCTCAGATCGACCCACCGCTTTTGTTAAATAGACCCCTGGGGGTCTATATAGACCACTTTGGCGACCTCTGCCGTAGACAAACTATAACAGCATTTATCTGTGGTATTCTAAATTGAATTTCACTTGACAGGTTTTTGTTAAAGATAGACATAGATAGAATGGGAACACAAACAGAATCTTGAACAAACTGTGGGTTGGCCTAGGCTCGGAAATACAATATTGCTAGTAGAAATAAAGATTACTTGAATTTTGTGTTTAAATAAAATGTTTGATATTTGGCAACTAATTTTTCCTTTCCCTCCAAAAATTAGTTATCAATTTCAAAAATTCTAATAGAACTTCAAATCCTAATACTCTTTACTCCAATTAGCAACATTGCATTTTTGAACTTAAACAACTCATTAATGAACAACAAAAATAAATAATGGTTTGTTTTACATTCGGGAGTACAATATTAATAGTACTATGTAATAAAAATTATTTGGGCTTGGCGTTTTATTTAAATGTCCAGAATTTGGTAACTAATTTTTGGAAGGAACGGTGGTATTGTGATTTACTTCCGTTCTTTCTAATAATTAGCTATTTCTTTCAAAAATCTAAAAAAAACATGAAATCTTAATAGTTTTTACACCTGTCTACAAAAATGCAATTTTGTTGGTTGGAGAACCAACTAATTGCCTAAATAATTTCGATAATCTTTCACTTCCATATTAGGAAGCATCAAATGATTTTCGATAATGCGTAGGGTTATAAGGTATGCAGTGACTGAGCCTTTTTACTTCCTTTTCTGTTAGTATATAATGTAGGAGCAGTAGTTTTTGCGTTTTTCTTTCAACATGATGATAAACTATGTCGATATTGTCCAAAAGAGCGGTCCACTCCGCTCCAGTGTGGAGAATTGGGTGCGAATTATTACCACCAACAGCCTACCTTTCACTAAAACTTTTGAAGAAGTATTTTGGTTCACGACTGGATTATTTGAGCTAAAAACACCCATGATATCAGGGATGTTGCCCTGATATATATATATAT
>NC_092205.1:32700039-32748983 GCF_043381705.1 Parasteatoda tepidariorum
TATATATATATATATATATAGATAGATAGATAGATAGATAGATATAGATAGATATAATTTTATCTTTATTTGGAGGGACCGCCGTACATAAAGCAAACAGAACGTGTACTTAAATTCCGTTTAAATGAACATCTGCTGCAGTATGTCAGGAATCAAGAACGCCAATACTTATTAACAATAAAACTCTGTTGGACAAATGGTAAGATGTTTGATTTTTGCCACCAAATATTATTCGTAAAGTTCTGTCAAATATTGACTTAGATATGTGGGAGTCTTTTCATATCATTAAAAACAAAAATCAATAAAATTTATCTCACTCTGCTGCTGCCAATTTATTAGATATTTTGCAGTCACTTATTGTTTTTATAAGATTTCAGCTATGAGTTTTTACTTACGTTTTTGTTTTTGCTCCTGTTAATGTATGTTTTCCTCACTTTGTCAGTGTAACATATCAATTTGGATTGTTTTACTGATTCCTGTTGCTTCTATTCCCGTTATTTTCTTTTTCTGTTGATTATGTACCATGTGACACCGTTACAAGTCTGGATTCATCATGAATCAGTAAGACGTCGGAAAGTTATGTCGATTTTTTTTAACATTGAATTCAGACTTATAAGTTCCAATCAAGTTTATATGTTTAATAAATAACGTAAAAACTCTCGTGATCAAAACCCTTTTGTCAATTAATTTAACAAGTTTTCAATGGCGAATCGATAATAAAACATTTTATATTTTAGGCAAATACATGGAAATGATGATCAGACTTGAATCATGTTTTTAATTTTTTGCCACTTCGAAAGTCCTGTATTTATTGAAATAACTAGACATAAAGAGAAATTTAAAGGTTACATGTTAGGCAAGTATTGAGAGTGGTACCACACCTTTAACCCCAATACATTAAATTTTATCTGCGTTAGTCTTCTTGATCAGTTCGAGTCGGAAAGTCAACAATAAACAATCTATGTTATAAGGTATAGATTATTTGCAAAAATAATTAATCTATGATAATAAACAATCTACTGGCGCTATACAAGGCATGCCAAATTTTATTTCAGAATTGTAAATCATTTACAAATGGTTTTAATGCATGGAGCTTGGTTTACGATTTCACCATTATTGGTGTTAAGATTTGACATTTTAAATATACATGAAAGTTTAATATGATCTTAACTTGAAATAGAATGTTCCGTAACATAATCGAATCGACAGAAAGGATTCTGTCGATTCAGTCCGAATTCAAAGAGATACTTCGTCGCAGTTTTTACTGCATACAGTGAATTATCTCCCCAAATTTGAAGGACAACTCAAAAAAATTGTGTTAAGGAACACTTTAGGTAAATACCATAGTGACTGTTTAGATATACTTTAAAACTATAACTAAATCTAAACAACAATAATAGATTATGCTTATATCGAGCTCACGCTCTTTCATACCGTATGTAAATCATTTCCACTTCCAGAAACACCAATTTTGGGGTAGTTACGTTATCGTCTCTAAATAGCTTACAATCGATTAGAAAATTATTTTAATGCAATGGGGATAATTATATTTGCATTTTAAATATCTGTTAATTGTATTAAATAGTTTTATAATATTCAATTTTTATACACTTGCACTTTGTTAAGCCTAATTCGTTAAGCCTAGTTCGAATTTGTCTCTATATTATCCTTATTAAGCGTATGTTTGAATTACGAACTAATTTTATTTTGAGAATTAAGGTGCACCCTTAGCTAACTATTCTTATATTTTATATTGCATTGTAAATATATCTTTATAGTCTTATGTCATCTTAAACTTAGTGCTACTGAGCGGCAAAAATGGTGGCAACTGCTTTAAACTAAACGGATTGCAGTGAAATATCCACCAAGAACAGTCCTTGATGTTTGAATAGACCATGAATTATCTCTGATATCTCTTTACATTATGTTTGGTGTCAAATAGTTGCCACCAGTTTTATGATACAATACAATTTTCGAGTTGCAAAATATCTAATGCTTAAAAATTACAAGAACATTACTTACACGTTATTCATTGATTTTGTTCCATAGATAAAGTAAGAAGGACCATCAAACACACCTTCATAACTTGACACTAGAGTATCTTCATTTTCTAAAGCTTTCCTGATTGCTTTAATATTTGACGAATAGCTAATACTACCATCGGAATTTTGCTTCAGGTATTTGGAGATATTCTCATCTGATGTTTTAACGTGTGGTTTCTATAAATAATTAAAATTTCCTCACTGTGCTTTAAAGGGTCAAAGAGGAGAAAAATACATTTTCTTTAAATTTATATTTCTTTAATTAAAAGTACATTCATGTAAAATACTACCATCGGAATACTACCGATGAATTTACAGAACGGAATACTACCGATATAGAATACTGCCCTCGGAATTTTACTTCAGGTATTTGGAGTTTATCTCCTCTGATGTTTTGATGTGTGGTTTCTATAAGTAATTAAAAATTCCTCACTGTGCTCTAGAGGTCCGAAGAGAAGAAAAATACATTTTCTTCAAATTTATATTTCTTTAATGAAAAGTACATTCATGTAAAATACTACCATCGGAATACTACCGATGAATCTACGGAACGGAATACTATCGATGCAGAATACTGCCATCGGAATTTTGCTTTTGATATTTGAAATTTTCGTCGTCTGTTTTTTTTTTATTAATTGGCTTAAATTAAGTAAAGTAGTTAAAAATTCCTCACAGTACTTTAAAAGTTTGAAGGACAGAAAAATAAATTTTTTTTAAAGTTTTATTTCTTTAATTAAGAGTACATCCATCTTTTTTCTTTAATTTAAACATATCTACGAGGGTCCTACCCTCCTCCCACCACTTGCTCCATTCCCCGTGATTGCAAACTCCTACAATATAATTGTCAAAACCAAAAAAGTACGAAAAATTTCACAGGAAAATAACTTATGTTTCGAACAAATTAGAATTTCGATCAAATCTCGGGTTATAGTTTGATTTGTGCCTCGTTTATTAAAAATGGCCTTTTTCAGCTCGTCAAATTTGTATTTTTTATTTGGATTTTTTTTTGTAGCTGCTGAGTGGATTTCATTGCAATTTAAGACAAATTAAAGGATAATTAATACTCGAACTAAAAATTGAAAGTTATTATTTTATTCAACCATACTTCCTACCGTCCTTCCTATTTCATTCAATCGTACATCCCGCTCTATCCCCCGAACCATCACGGTTCGTACTTCCTGAACCGCGATGGCTCGGGGTTGGAGAGTTAATCTTCCAATGATATGAACCGGGTTCGAATCCAAGAGATGGCTGGTCGATACGAATCCGCATCCGGTTTGCACCGACCACAGTACTGGCGCGAAATATCCTCAGTGGAAGACGGACCATGGGTTTGTGTCCCTTTGTCGTAAGGCTGACCGTGGGAGGATCTCGTGGTCTCACTCTCCGTGTAACACAAATGCTGGGTATTTCCATCAAAAAATCCACCACGAAGACTGATTTCTCCCAATACTTGATCCAGAAGTTCCCTTGTCTTCTGGATTGGGTTCAAAAACACAAGGCTACGGAGTTGACAATTAGTTATCGTAAAACTGAATTCTCGGGTCTACTGTTCAACGACGGTTATAAAATAAAATGAAACCCTGCCGATTGAATTCTGAAATAAGAAATCTAAATGCATATTTGTTTTACGGCCCCTGCAAGGTTCAGGTTGACGAAATGTAACAGGTATCGATTAAAAAATTGTTAACCGTTAGCCACTTTTTTCCTCGAAAATGCATCTCATTTGAATTTTAGAAGTAGTTTTTTTTAATAAAAATGGAATTATAATGAATATTTTATAACATATCAAAAATTACTTTATCTCACGATTGTTTCTGAAAAGTTTTTCTTACTTTGGAAATGAAATTTACAATATATTTTAAGAAATACATGAAAAGAAATGTCTTACATTAATCAACAATGCCTATATGCAGTTTTCTTAAACGTTTATGAAAAAAGTGTTCACTGCTATATCCTGTATATGCTAAAACTGAACATTGACTAGTTGTAAAATTTCCTAATTTTGTCCTATACGGAACTGCTATAGTGTCGAAGATATTGCCAGCAATGTATGTTATGACTCTCACGAAAATCTTCCTTCCAGACATATTTGAGCTTTGAAAAGAGCCAGCAAAAAGGTGCAAAACATGCTTGTACGTTTCTCAGAAATATGGACAACCAACACAATCTTTCAACACAGATATAAAACAATCTTGTACAGCAAAACTGTTTAGTTTACTATAAGTTAGTTTTTAAAGGGGAAATGTTAATTCCTTTTTGAATGGTAATTCCTTTTTAAAAAACAAAAACTTCACTATAATCATAAATAAAGAGTTGTAAAAGTCTTCAAAAAATCAGGCTAATATAATCATTAATTAAAAAGCAGCAAAAAAAAAACAGCATCGGTCGCCATAGCAACGCATGCATTGACGAAGTATGCGCACTGTTTACTATTACTCTTGAAAACAGTTAAAAAGTGTGATGACATCCAAATAAAGGCCTGTTTACACGGTCCAAGTTCTTGAATCCAAGAAATTGGAGGGATTTCTCTGTCCAAGAAATTGGATGATTCGTCAACACTATCCAAGTTCCTGAATGTCACTGATTCGTAGAAAGAAAAACTTGCGCATGCGCATTGTTCATATTCAGCATTATAAAATAATACTTACATACGTTTAAAATTAATAAATAAATTCAAATGAAATCATAATAACACAAATAAACCGCAACAGATCAATTTATTTGAACTAAAATATATGAAAACAGACAACAAAATAACATAATTTGCTGCCTGCTTGTTGACGTCACAAAACCTAAGACGCTGATTGGTTAAGTGAGAAAAAACTTGGATGGAAAGTGGAACATGTTCTACTAACGTCCAAGTAGTCGGACCAAGTACTTGCATGCTTGTTTACACAATCCAAGCTCAAAGCAAAACAAGTTTCCATCCACATCAATCAATCTCTGTCCAAGAAGTTGGATCAACTTATAAAGCCTTAACAGGCCTTAAGGTGCGCAAGCAATCAAACCCAAAATAAGCACCCATTTTGCCAATGGGTAATAAGCAATGAAATATCACAGTTCCACAGTTAAATCAACGGGAAAAAATGCATCCCCGACGAAATTTTGCTACATCTATACTACCATATAGTTAATCGTTGAATACGCAGCCAGATGGTTATCAGTTCAATTCAGCTTTATAAGTTGTATTTAATAATAATAACTTACTGTTTCATCTGGAACTCGTTCATACACAAACTCACTGAAGAACTTCACGGCCTCTTGTTTTGTAGAAACTTTAGGCATGTTCAAGATAGCTTGTTCGTGTAATGAAAATGCCAACCTTATGAAATTAAAAGTATCTTTATGTACTAAAACACCAACATCTTCGATAATTATTTTATCAACTTTCGCCGGCTGAAAAAAAATAATATTGTCAGTTGAAATCTGTGGGAGTCACAAGAAGTTAAAGGGATTTGTAAAAGAAATTTTGATATCAATCTGAAATTTTTAAATTTTGAAGAATTAGGATGTATGTTAAATTATGAAATAAACCTTGTATGTTTATCTATTAATTCGATTATGTGTAGTGTCTTATTATTATGTAGTTTAGAAAATAAAAAAAGTAGTAACACAAGCTATTCATTATTACAGGGTTGTCACAGGTGACTAAATTGCGACTATTTGCAACTATTTTCGACCTGAGGCAACTATGGCAACTCTTTTTAGCCTGAAAAGGCTAAAAAAGCAACTATTTTCTGGAAAGGGAGACTTTTCTGTCCTCCTAGCAATTTTTTTGTAACATAAATTGAGTTGACAATCTGCGGCCCGTGGTAGCTTCTGAACATAATGAATTTTTTTTCTTAAAAAATAAAAAAATATTCAATTAAAAATTTTAGTCATCACTTTTTAATGCTCTCAATTTGCACAGATTCCATTATGAATCTATTTGTTTCTCAATCGACTTTTCAACAGTTATTGCTACGAAATTCTGCATGATTTTAAAGAACCTAATTTTTAATACGATATTATGATGCGTGAATTTCGAATTTTAGTAATCACTTTTCAATATATGTAGTACATAAATATTTGCTAAATCAATTATTGATAAAAGGGAAAACTTTTTGGAAAGAGTATGTTTTTTTTAACACAAAATGTTTTTCTAAATTAATTCTAGCATTTAATTTTCTGCAAATATACTAATTTTTTTTACACAAAAATTTAGTGCTAGAACACTACTGTTTATTTAAAAATTATCATATTGACTATCAACTTGACTTAATGGATCATGTTCTTTTTGATCTTTTTGTTCTTATTTAATCAACTATTTTCATAATTTTAGGCCACTATTTTCATGCTTTAAGCTTAAACAACTATTTTGTTCATTTTTTCTGTGGCAACTCTGTTATTAGGACTTATGTTGCAGAAATAAGATCATTCTGTGTTAATCGTAATATATTAATAATATAAATATCGGATCGGAAATCACAATGCTTTTTTAAAAGCTGAAAAGATAAGCAGCACATCCATATGAATAAGCAAATTTGTCCAACCTTTATTTTCACATAGGTATTTTTTATTAATGGACAATAATATTTATTAATGGACAATACAAAGTCATACAGTGGCGAGAACAAAAATAAACAAATAAATAGCCGTACTGGAAAATAACTTTAAATTATAGATACAAACATATATTTGGAAAATCAATACCTTTATTACTTTAACTAATTTTATGTTGATGACAAACAAAAAACAAAACAAAAAACAATATGAACATGTGGGAAAATGAGGAAATACTGTTTTTCATAAATATATGGGTGATTCTTCGGAAACATGACAATTCAGAACAAAAAATTTCTTCAAGTTCTTCAAAATGATCTTTATTTTTTTGTGTATTTATTTAGTTGCATTTATTATTATCTTACAGACAGCAGTGTTGTTTATTGACTTTTGCTCAAGAAAAATAAAATAAAATAGAAATTCACCAAATTTTGAATGCCAGTAAAATGACATATTAGCCTAGAATTTAAGGAAACAGTCATTTTAAGCTAATAGTAAGTAACTCAACTTAAGACTTTGCGTTAGATGAACCATGAATTGCTTAAATTAACTCTCTTATCCACTGTAGAAGGAATCAAAAATGCTTTTGTTGCTGATATGTACAGAATAAAATTGTGTATAATAATCAATCATTAAATTAAAAAAAAATGATTTATTACATTCAAACATATTACAATCTTACATAAACTTGGAACTAAGTTATTATTTGCTTTCTCTCTTAACATTATACTGTTTAAAAAAAAGTTCTGGTAACTGGTATTCATAAGCCAGGAAAATGACAATTTGCCATCATATAGCATTTAACTTTAATTTAAAATTCCGGCCAAAGATGATTACATTCCACAGAAAACAACAGGATTTCTTGAAATAACTCAAGTAAATCTATGTAGTTTATGTTATTAATGATTTCAAGAAGACAGGAAAATGACAACATAAAAACCTACTCACCTTGTAAAATTTTTTGAAATAGGTTTTGAACCAGAAAGTTGGTTTTTTATTCATGCAATAAAACATGTTCAGATAGGATGGTATTCTAATCTATCTATTAACATATGATATTGATTGCTGGCTCTACCTATTTTGGTTATAAATCGCTAAATAAAAGTAGCCTGGAAAATGACAGATTTTCTTGTGATAAACAAATTATTGACAAAAATAAATATTTTCAACAATGGTTTTGTAAATAATACCCTCTGCATATATTCTAAAAATGCTTACAACGATTGAGATAAAAAAATTAGATATTGAGAAATTTATGGGAAGTTTTGAAGCTAGTTATTATTGGAAACATTTTTTATGACATACCAGGAAAATGGCAGTTTGAAGTTCAATTAAATTTTTTAAATATACAAAACAGCCAATGCTAGTACAAGGTAATTTTAAAATACTAACAGCAATGCTAGTTATTAAAACTTTTAAAAAAAAGTTCTTTTAGTAGTATAGTATTAGATCTTGGAGCAAGAGACTGNCCAAGAGATGGCTGGTCGATACGAATCCGCATCCGGCTTGCACCGACCACAGTACTGGCGTGAAATATCCTCAGTGGAAGACGGATCATGAGTTTGTGTCCCTTTGTCGTAAGGCTAACCGTGGGAGGATCTCGTGGTCTCACTCTCCGTGTAACACAAATGCTGGTTAGCTCCATCAAAAAATTCACCACGAAGGCTGATTTCTCCCAATACTTGATCCAGGAGTTCCCTTGTCTTCTGGATTGGGTTCAAAAACACAAAGCTACGGAGTTGACAATTAGTTATCGTAAAACTAAATTCTTGGGTCTACTGTTCAACGACGGTTATAAAATAAAATGAAACCTTGCCGATTGAATTCTGAAATAAGAAATCTAAATGCATATTTGTTTTATGGCCCCTGCAAGCTTCAGGATGACGAAATGTAACAGGTATCGATTAAAAAATTGTTAACCGTTAGCCACTTTTTTCCTCGAAAATGCATCTCATTTGAATTTTAGAAGTAGTTTAATTTTTAATAAAAATGGAATTATAAGGAATATTTTATAACATACCGAAAATTACTTTATCTCACGATTGTTTCTGAAAAGTTTTTCTTACTTTAGAAATGAAATTTATAATATATTTTAAGAAATACATGAAAAGAAATGTCTTACATTAATCAACAATGCCTATATGCAGTTTTCTTAAACGTTTATGAAAGAAGTGTTCACTGCTATATCCTGTATATTCTAAAACTGAACATTGACTAGTTGTAAAATTTCCTAATTTTGTCCTATACGGAACTGCTATAGCGTCGAAAATATTGTCAGCAATATATGTTATGACTCTCACGAAAATTTTCCTTCCAGACATATTTGAGCTTTGAAAAGAGCCAGCAAAATGATGCAAAACATGCTTGTATATTTCTCAGAAATATGGACAACCAACACAATTCAACACAGATATAAAAAAATTTTGTAAAGCAAAACTGTTTAGTTTTCTATAAGTTAGTTTTTTAAGGGGAAATGTTTAAATTCTTTTTTGAATGTTAATTCCTTTTCAAAAAACAAAAAACAAAATTTTACACATTAGAAAAATGGCCGTTGTCCCAGGTTTTGTCCTTATACATTTGACTCGATTAACTTCACTATAATCATAAATAAAGAGTTGTAAAAGTCTATAAAAAATCATGCTAATATAATCATTAATTAAAAAGCAGCACCAAAAAACAGCAGCGGTCACCATAGCAACGCATGCAATGACGAAGTATACTCAATGTTTACTATTACTCTTGAGCACAGTTGAAAAGTGTGATGACGTCCAAATAAGGTGCGCAAGCCATCAAACCCAAAATAAACACCCATTTTGCCAATGGGTAATAAGCAATGAAATATCACAGTTGCACAGTGAAATCAACGGGAAAAAATGCATCCCCGCCGAAATTTTGCTACATTTGTACTACCATATAGTTAATCGTTGAATACGCGGCCAGCTGGTTATCAGTTCAATTCAGCTTTATAAGTTTAATGTAATAATAATAACTTACTGTTTCATCTGGAACTCGTTCATACACAAACTCACTGAAGAACTTCACGGCCTCTTGTTTTGTAGAAACTTTAGGCATGTTCAAGATAGCTTGTTCGTGTAATGAAAATGCCAACCTTATGAAGTTAAAAGTATCTTTATGTACTAAAATACCAACATCTTCGATAATTATTTTATCAACTTTCGCCGGCTGAAAAAAAATTAATATTGTCAGTTGAAATCTGTGGGAGTCACAAAAAGTCACAAACTTTGATATCAATCTGAAATTTTTAAATTTTGAAGAATTAGGATGTATGCTAAATTATGAAATAAACCTTGTATGTTTAACTATTAATTCGATTATGTGCAGTGTCCTATTATTATGTAGTTTCGAAAATAAAAAAAGTAATAACACAAGCTCTTCATTATTACAGGGTTGTCAGAGGTGACTAAAATGCAACTATTTGCAACTATTTTCGACCTGAGACAACTATGGCAACCTTTTTTAACCTTAAACGGCTGAAAAAGCAACTATTTTCAGGAAAGGGAGACTTTTCTGTTCTCCTAGCGATGTTTTTTTTAAACATGAATTGGGTTGACAACCTGCGACCCGTGGTAGCTTCTGAACAAAATGATTTTTTTTCTTAAGAAATAAAAAAAAACTCAATTTAAATTTGAGTCATCACTTTTTAATGCTCTCAATTTGCACAGATTCCATTATGAATCTATTTTGTTTCTCAATCGCCTTTTCAACAAAACACAAAATTATTTTTCTGAATTAATTCTGGTATTTAGTTTTCTGCAAATATAAAAAAAAAATTTTACATAAAAATTTAGTGCTAGAGCACTAATGTTTATTTAAAAATTATCATATTGATCATCAACTTGACTTAATGGATCATGGTATATTACAATGAAGTCATTTAATAAAATTTTAGTTATATTATGGAAAAATTTTTGTTCTTATTAAGGCAACTATTTTCATAATTTTAGGCGACTATTTTCATGCTTTAAGCTAAAGCAACTATTTTGTTCATTTTTTTCTGTGGCAACCCTGTTATTAGGACTTATGTTGCAGAAATAAGATCATTCTGTGTTAATCATAATATATTAATAATATAAATATTGGATCGGAGATCACAATGCTTTCGTAAAAGCTAAAAAGATAAGTAGCACATCCATATGAATAAGCAAATTTGTCCAACCTTTATTTTCACATAGGTATTTTTTATTAATGGACAATATTATATATTAATGGACAGTAAAAAGTCATACAGTGGCGAGAACAAAAATAAACAAATAAATAGCCGTACAGGAAAAAAACTTTAAATTAGATATACAAACGTATTTGTAGAAAATCCATACCTTTATTACTTTAACTAATTTTATGCTGATGACAAAAAAAACGATATGAACATGTGAGAAAATGAGGAAATATTGTTTTTCATAAATATATGGGTGATTCTTCGGAAACATTACAGTTCGGAACAAAAACTTCCTTCAAATTTAAAGTCTTCAAAATAATCTAAATTTTTTTGTGTAAATATTTAGTTGCATTTATTATTATCTTACAAACAGCAGTTTAGTTTATTGACTTTTGCTCAAAAAAAAATAAAATAAAAGGGAAATTCACCAAATTTTAAATGCCAGTAAAATGACATATTAGCCTAGAATTTAAGGAAACAGTCATTTTAAGCTAATAGTAAATAGCTCAACTTAAGACTTTGCGTTAGATGAACCATGAATTGCTTAAATTAATTCTCTTATTCACTGTAGAAGGAATGAAAAATGTTTTTGTTGCTGATATGTACAGAATAAAATTGTGTGTAATAATCAATCATTAAATTTTAAAAAAATGATTTATTACATTCAAACATATTACAATCTTACATAAACTTGGTATTGGGTTATTATTTGCTTTCTCTCTTAACATTATACTGTTTAAAAACAATTCTGGTAAATGGTATTCATGAGCCAGGAAAATGGCAATTTGCCATTATATAGCATTTAACTTTACTTTAATTTAATATTTCGGTCTAAGATGTTTACATTCCGCAGAAAACAACAGGATTTCTTGAAATAACTCAAGTAAATCTATGTAGTTTATGTTATCAATGATTTCAAGAAGACAGGAAAATGACAACATAAAAACCTACTCACCTTGTAAAATTTTTTGAGATGGATTTTGAACCTGAAAATTGGTTTTTTATTCATGCAATAAGACATGTTCAGATAGGAGGGTATTCTAATCTATCTATTAAAATAAGAGATTGATTGCTGGCTCTATCAATTTTGGTTAGAAATCACTAAATAAAAGTAGCCAGGAAAATGACAGATTTTCTTGTGATAAACAAATTATTGACAGAAAAAATTATTTTCAACAAAGTTTTTGTAAATAATACCCTCTGTATATATTCTAGAAATGCTTGCAACGATTGAGATAAAAAAAAATTAGATATTGAGAAATTTATTGGAAGTTTTGAAACTAGTTATTATTGGAAATATTGTTTGTGACATACCAGGAAAAGGGCATTTTGAAATTCAGTTAAATTTTTTAAATATACAAAACAGTCAATGCTAGTACAAGGTAATTTTAAAATACTAACAGCAATACTATTTATTAAAACTTTTTAAAAAAAAGTTATTTTAGTAGTATAGTATTAGATCTTGGAACAAGAGACTGTCAATTGTCATATTTCTTGAGAATCACCCATATATCATATTAATGATTTAAATACGGATTGTTTATGATAAAACTGTTATATAGTAGAATATATAGGTGCATGGTTGAAGTCCTAGTTGGAGTAACTCTCCTTCGGCGAAATCCAACCGTTCTTGTAGCGTCGCTTGTTTCACAGTCTAATTTAAATAACTCGTGAGATTGTCCAATGAGAGTTACATTTTTTTTAACAGTCAATTATTGAATTAGCCAAAATAAATGCTGCACATTTTTTTGTTCTTTCGGTAACTGAGGATCCGGAGCTACCCTTTAACTTCCAGAAGAATGGAACGATTGACTGTATTTCCTTTTTGTTGCCCTTTTCATTAGAATCGGTGATGCATTACTTCAAGACTTTACAAGAGAAACTTCGAATGATCTCAGCAATGTTATGTGTATGGACTAATATACTTAAGAACAATCCACAATTAAGTACCTTACAACACTTTTCTAAAAGTTTCTCCTAGCCTAACATGTAACTGCTGCTCCGTCTTGCAACTCTTAAAGAAAATGGTTATTTGATACATTCGATTTGAATAGCTGACCTTCTAAAGTTATAATTTAGCGTCTTGTGATATTTTTGTTTATTTCTGTACTATTATACCTATAATGAACGATGATTATGTTTATAGTTTGAATGAATGAAATACTTCTCCACCTGTGATTAATTCTAAAGTCGTGTTTTCTCTTGCTTCATTCGAATAAAAATTCGTATTAATATTAATTTATAGTAAAAAGTTGAAGAATTTGCTTGTGTATGTGTCTCCCTTATAACTCTAGATCTATTTGTTCCATCGTCCTTGAATTTAGACAGTGGGTAAATGAGGAAAATTCAGTCTCCGATTCTAAAAATCGCTTAAAACTTTCAATTCGATCGTTCAGCCCAGGGCTCGCCCAAGTTTTCATGGTTTCTCGCCCAGGAACAATGTTTTCATCGGTTACATTAGGACCCATAATCCTCATAGAACAATCCCTGACGTCTGTAAGCTACTTGAACATAGTTGCAGACCAGGTTCACCTATTCATGGCAACAGTTTTTCCTGCGGGGGATGGTGTTTACCAACAGGATAATGCACCATGCCGTAAGGGTCGAATCGTCGGGGAACATTCCAGCGACTTTCAAGTCATGTCTTGGCCCCCAAATTCACCTGACCTTAATCCAATAGAGCATTTGTGGTCCTACATGGAAAACCAAATTTGTGCTACCACGCTACCCCCTTACAATGTGAGGGAATTGCAGGACCAGTTGGTAAGCGCTTGATATCAGATACCTCAGACTACCTATCAGCACCTTGTGGAATCAATGCAACGGCAAGTGCCAGCAGTTTTGAGGGCTAAGGTGGTCCTACTTGTTATTAGCTGGGTGTTTATAATGTAATGGCTCTTCGGTGTATATATATATATGAATGATAGTTTTGTTAGTTTTGTAGTGGGCAATACTTACTATTTTTAAAGCTGTCTTCATGGTTGTTATCCCTCCCATACTATGCCCAACAATTGTGACTTTCTCAGCTGCTATTTGTTCTATAAAATGTACGAGATCCACTGCATTTAAATCAAAATTGAATTCCTCGCTCCAGTCACTGTCGCCATGGTTTCTGGCATCTACTGCATATACCTGTAAATTTCAACACACTATCAGTTCATTTCACAATTAAATACAATAAAATTGCTTGAATATTAACTTTAATTTTTTTAGAAGTGTTCTGATGCACGTAGTGTTCTGTAAGTCTTGAATTTGTGTTCCGCCCTTGGGTAAATTTAAATAAGAAAACCAAATGGCAAATTAATGATGGCATTTAAATAAGAAAACAAAATGGCACTCCAAAACATTTCACCTCAAAATAAGAACTCAAAGGCAGATAGCGATATAAAATAAGAACCTTTTACTCTGAGTTTTACGAATCTTTTTCTAAGTGTACTGCACACTTAAAAGGGATAGAATAACAACTATTACAACGGCTGTTCCATTGTCAGCATAAAAAAGTATCAGGGGGATTCTCTTTCGAGGTGGAGTGTCGTTCAAATGGTACGATATTGTTTAAGTTAAGAGTGTATAGAATCTACAAGATACAATGCAATCTACGGGATACAATCCCAACAATATACCATGTTCTTCAGCGACGGTGAGCTGCAAAAATAACTATTGGATGATCAATTTATTTCTTACATTATGTATAGAATTAAAAATATTGGAATTAAAAAAACTCATTTTTATTAATCTTCGGCTATTTGTTAATTGTTTCTTTAGAAGCTTGGATATTTTTGCAGATGTTTAAGAAAATAAACTTAAAGCAAAAATCTAATTCTCTTCGCAGAACCTAATGTAAATTATGCATAAAATTAAAATATTGTAATTTCTTTCTATTATAAATAAATATTGATTAATAAGCAAACTTTAAAGCTTTTCTTACAATGAAGTATTTCCTTTCGGTTTGTTTGTTTAACTTAGTTCCCAATCAATAAATAAACTTAGTTCCCAAGTATACCAGTTATATTTCTGTTTTTTCAGACTTGGTTTTTGGCACGTCTTAATTAACACCTTCTCAATTGGTAACGACACTAAAGTTATGCTATACCATGTATGGTAATAATTCTATGCTAACAGCTATGGCAACAATGCCGTAAATGTATGCAATGCAAGCGTCATTTAACTTTACATTCAACTTTACCCCATGTTTTATAAATGATTTATGACGTCAATTATGCAGTCATAAATCATCACCTCAAAATTATATATTTTGAGGTGATGATTTACCTTTGGTGACGAGGATTTATGACGTTCAATTCTGTGTTTGCGTCTATCAATGTCCAACTCTGAAGCCTTGAATTTTTAACCCAACGAAGAAGGAAAGGGAACTCCTGGCTCAATTGTTAGGACAAACTTGCCGTTATATTTTGATGGAACTTTCGACGTTACATTGAGAGGAAAAACTTCCAAGGCTAGAACGATGGTAAGGGTATTCAAACTCATGGTCAGTCTACTACTTAAGATATTTTACTTCAGCACGGTTGTCGGTGCGAGTCAGGAGCAGATTAAAACTGGCCGTCATCAACTAGCCGCAGCTGGGTTTCGAATCTGGGACACCTCACTGGGGGGCGCATGCTCTATCTCCTGAGCCACAGCGGCTCTGTGGGTTTTAGTTGTGAGAATATAAGATTACTAAACAAAAATGTGTAATATTTTTTTTTCCAATGAGCTGCACAATCGGTCTTGCCGATGAGCAGACCTAGTGCGTTCTCCAGAGGTGGCATTCACTCTTTCAGGACCACCACAATGGGTGAGATACCGTTGGTCATGTTAATTTGGACGTCTAGTTTCTGCCACACTGGATGGCAGCACCGAGACTCTATTTGGATGCCAAAGTGAACTAGGAATTTAATTTTGCCCGAAATGCAAAATGTGCAATATTGATCCATCAATTCCAATCTTCCTCTCTTTGAAATTTAAATTGTCACCTTTCATTTCAAAGTTTAGAAAGGTGAAAATGTGTGATTCAACGATGTTTACGATGATGTTGGTAGTATATTTCATTTCGTTTTTTCAAGTGAATTCTGATTACTGATGTTTAAAGGTAAAATTTCCTTGCCAGGTATGCCTATACTAGTAGGTACTTTTATTTATATCGCAGTAGAGCTTCACTGTGGACTAGTGGTGACGATCTGAGAAATATCCCTGGTGTTGATCCGAAGTCATGCCATCACAATTTTTATAGGGGGTTACACTCACAAAGGGGATGGCTCCCTCGTTTTGGTAGTTCGACGACCTGAGTCGAGTACTTTACGGTAGAACAGTTTAACGAGGAATGATACCCCGCAAACTTCGGTCCCTACGCAGACTGATCAAAGCGGTCATCCGCCCGTTTACTGACCGCAGCCAGTGATGTTTGACTTCGCTTTTCAACTGGGAACCGTATCTTTACGATCAGACCCCTGCAGGACATTTTCTATACTGGCGCATTTTCTATTTTAAGTTGTCGGAAGTTCTTGACCCCGAAAGATTAAAAAAGAAATTATCGAAACTTCTAAAGAATGATAAAAAGTTGAACATATTAAAAAAAAAAATTTACAAAATGTGTGGCAACTTCGAAATGTTTTTAAAAATATTTTGTTGTTAGAAAGGTAATATTTTATTTCCAATTTTTTAATTCCGAAATCAATTATATATTTTGTCTGCTGTATTTATTTCCAAGGAATAGGCCGATATGCGTAAGTTACTTTTCATCATCAGTATATGGTTAGCACCATCCACCCTTATACATGAATGCAGTTGGATTTAAAGGCTTCTCTTCACGCTTGTTGCTTTGCAATCCTGCTTCCGAACATACATTAATTTCAATGATTGAATATGCAATTTCATATTTCAAAATGATAACAAACAGTGGTGGACACCATATTGAGCACTTTTCCTAAGCTTGATTTTCTGCAACAACAAAAAAATATGCTTTCTAAGTTTTCAAACATTTAACATACCCTTCTATTAGTGGCTTCAGCTACTTTTTGTGGAATATCATTCCAGTGTTCTTTACAGCCTGCTAAACCATGCAAAAATATTATGGGATTATTCCTATCGACATCCTGGCTAGCTTCAAATACTTTGAAAGCTAATCTAACCGGCTTGCAGCTAGAAAAAAAGCAATGTTAACTTTGAAACGTATTTTCTTTCAATCTATATTAATAAAACAGAATGTTAATATTCACGAATTACACGAATCAGGTAGAAACAGTTGAAAATTAAAAACGTTGCTGGATATAATATATACTTACAATTCGTCTACCTATATAAATTAAGCAAAATGTTTAGCTGTATGTGCACAGTGGGTAAAATAAAAAACCCGAAGTAACTTATGATCTCATAATCGGATCTTCACGCTCCAGGACTTAATCTTAAAAGTTCAAGGGGATGACTTTAAATTTTCTAATTAATTAGTGTAGACGATATTTTTAGTTACGAAATGAGATACAAAGAAGTACTTCCTCTGAAGAAACATACCTTCTTATCTAAGGATTTGGATTTTTGGTGCATAAATCTGGGAAATACTGTCTCTATAGTTTGGTCAGGAGAGCACTCCAAAGTTTAAATTGTAAGGTATACAATTTTTGCATCATTTTAAAGAATGCAATTTTTAATGTCAAAACACAAAATTTGAAGGAAATCGGTCGAATTTTTTCTGAGAAATTGAATTTTGAAAACGCTGTATTTTTAAAATTCGATTTCTCAGGGATTATTGGAGAGATTTTGAACATATTTTGTATTTTATCATGTAAAAATACATTCTTTAAAATGATGTGAAAAATTATGTGTATTAAAGTATTTAATATCACATTTAATTTAGCATTATTGTCGTTAATAATAATTTTACGATTGCTTAAGGCATTCGAAATACTCAATAGTAATATTATTTTTTTCACCATGAATGATTATAAAAATATTAGGTGGTTACTAATTATTTTCGAAAATTGGAATTAAATAGTTTTGGTAATAAACACAAATTGAAATAAAATAAAGTTTTGTATTACAATGCTAAATCAATGGAGTAAAGGTACTTTTTCGCCCATATAAACCGTAAAAAATTGATTTGACCCTAATTGATACTAATAAAAAGGAATGCTTATTCATCTATCAAAACAATTGAAAATCGCCATATTTACCCCAATGTAGGAATTAATCTTAGTTACTACCACTTAGGTACTACTACTTAGGTTAATCTTAGGTACTACTACTAAAATATTAATTATTGTTTTTTTTAACAAATTTAAGCTGTTCTATGATCGGTATGAAGATACTTCTGTGGAAATAGATTTTTTCGGCTCACGGAAAGGGATATGTAAAAAAGAAAAATGTTATTTTTATTAAGGCGACTGCCTGGGTACGATGAAAATTTTTTTAAAAATTAAATTTTTTTAAAACATATGTGTTATTGGTTCAAGTGTGTCATAAAATGATATAAACAAGAAGAAATATTTTTGAATATCACATAGTTTTTAAAATATTTGAAAAATTAAGCCTAAAATGAGTGAAATTTAGAGCTTACGCCAGACACCATACACTTAATTTAAATGAATAAAATACAGTTTATTTTTCTGTACAGATTATTTTGACCCTTATCTGTGTTCTGAACTAAAGGTTTATGAAAATTTTAAAAATTACTCAAGTTAAGTGCTAAAATCTAGAAAAACAGCAATTTTTTCATTTTTTTAAATAGTTTTTTATGTTTATATACCTGTAACATGACCAAATATTTAAATTGAAACTTAGTTTTAGTTCAAAACACAGTATATATAGTTTATAACATTGTTGCCAAATTTCATAAGAAAACTCCCTTTAGTTTTGGAGTATGAGTGTCTGGCGTGAATCAAAATATTGAAAAATACAGTTTTTCAGATTGACCGGTTAAAATTGACACCAAGCAACAGCATTATGCCTAATGATACTGAATCTAATTATCTTTACTTTGAAGGAAAGAGCTTCTAAAAACATAATTTTATATAACATAAAACCTTACGGAAGAACAAAAATAAGAGATAGGTACTGGAAAAATTTGTTGATTGAGGTAATTTTTGACTTATCAGGAGTTGACCTCGAACAATAACATTATTCTAAACTATACTGAATATATCTAATCTTTATTTTGAAAGAATGAACTTCTAAAAACATGTTTTGCTTAGCCTCTTAACATAAAGCAACCGGGAAGGGCAACAAATGATAAAAATGAGAAAAGGAATTGTTTTACCTTAACTAATAATGACGGTATGTGTATTTCAGTTTTGGAGCATGATTTTGTAGTTATGATTAATTCAAATTTATTAATCATTTATTTTTTCCCATCCTCTACGAAGAAAGGATATTTAGTTAATTTCGTATAAAGTTTTATGTAATTCAATTAATTTTACATAAGTCAGTTAATTTTTTATCCTTCCTTGTAGCTTCATGTTATCAGGTTAACTTTGTTGAGAAAATAATCTTTATGTGAACTTTCCGTCTAAAATATTTTCTGAAGGTCTTTTCCTTTATTTTTATTATTTCATTACATAATATTTTCAATCTACAATTTATTTAAAATAGTTATTTTCAGATTTATTTGCTCTTATTTTAATTTGATATTTTAATAACTTTAAATATAATTACTCTGTACATTTTGGTTTCAATTTAATGTTTTAGGATAGGTGGGGAGACAATAAAATTCAAATCATTTCAAATCACTTAACTAGACCTAGTATATATTTCGGACATTTACCAAAGGTCTAGTAATACTAGATCTAGTTAAGTGCCACTGCCCGGTATACATTTGCCCGGTATATCCTATACTGATGTTTTTTTAAGGTTCAGTGCCAGTGCCCGGTATACATTTGCCCCGTATACCCTACACTGATATTTTTTAAGGTCAAGTGCCATTGCCCGGTATATCCTACACTGATGTTTTTTTAAGGTTCAGTGCCACTGCCCGGTATACATTTGCCCGGTATACCCTACACTGATATTTTTTTGAGGTCAAGTGCCATTGCCCGGTATATCCTACACTGATATTTTTTTTAAGGTTCAGTGCCACTGTCCGGTATACATTTGCCCGGTATACCCTACACTGATATTTTTTTAAGGTCAAGTGCCATTGCCAGGTATATATTTACCCGATACTCCAAACACTGATTTTTCTTCTAATCTATCGTCTGTAAGTATTAAAATATCGAATAAATGTAATTATATCCACGAATAAATTAATATGTTTAGNTTAGGTAAATAAATGTCGGTTCTTTGACTACCCGATGTTTACATCTAAAGTGGAAACTCAAGTCGAAAAATCATTTGATAGCTTCATCTATTAAATGCTCTGTTCATTATCTCATCCAAAAGAAAATAAAGTAAAAAATGAATTACATCACGATAAGATTATACTCTTCAAAAATGTATTTCCTGCTTTAAAACAATGTTTCATATTGTTAGTAGAAAGCAAAATTGTGCTCAAATGAATTCACTTTCGCATGAAGAATAAAAATACAAATATTTAAACCATGGTTTATTTTTGTAAAATTTGTTATTTTTTGGCAATTTAAATTATTGATTTTTAATTTTAGCCAGTTAAAATTAGATTTTTAAAATTATGCTAGTTTTAGACATTTCCAGATTCTGAGTGTAAATTTAACGTTAATAGCTTTAAATATGATTTTTTATTCGCTTTCACAATGGGTTGAATGTTGATCTCCATAGCCTATGAATATTTATCTGAATTGCTTTGTAATTTTGAACTAAACCTAAAAGACAAGGGAACTCTTTTAAAAGTTAAAACAAAGTAACCATGGAGGAAGGAACTAACTCGCATTTTCTTTATATGGATGGGAAATTGACGAATACATCTCTCGTTTAGCCCGACAGAAAGGGGGTTAACTCCTGATTCTTCTGCTATTGGGGATATTGTGTTTCGTGCAAACCGGTAACAGAAATCGCATCGACTATCTGTCACTGGGACTGGAATCTGGGTCGTCTCGATGGAAAACTAGCGGTTTATCCCCTAATCGATTCCGTTCAAGTTATAAAATTTTATTTAATCTTGTAACTGACGTTGAACAACTGACCCACCTTTAGTTTTACAGCTCAATGTTTCACTCAGCAGTCTTGTAATTTTGAAACCAACCCAAGCTTTCAGCTAACTTCTGAATCAAGCATTGGAACTAACTAGTCTCTGTGGAAGATTCTTTCAGAGAACGGATTAGCATTGGCGTTACACGAGAATTAAAACCTCGAAAACTTTTGAAGTGATGCCCGACGTAAAGGGGATTTAACTTATGATCCGTTTATCACTGGGAATGTTTTATTTCAGCACTGTGGTCCTTGCGAGCTGAGAGTAGAATTTGCATCGATCAGCCATTGCTGGGATTCGAACTAAGTCACTTCACTGGGAGGTGAGTACTATATCCGCTAAACAAATTTGAAATCAACGATTGGAAAATATTCAAGATGTAATAAAAAGCCTGTTTACACTGTCTAAGTTCTTAAATCCGAGAAATTGGAGGAATTTCTCTCTTCAAGAAATTGGATGATTCGTCGACACTATTCAAGTTCTTGAATGTCATTGATTGGTAAGAAGAGAAACTCGCGCATGCGCATTGTTCACATTCAACATTATAAAATCAAACTTACATGAATTTAAAATTACTAAATATATTCAGACAAAATTATAGTAACACAAATAGACCATGACAGATTAATTTATTAGGACTAAAATATATGAAAACAGATAACAAAATGACATAATCTGATGCCTGCTTGTTGACGTCACAAAATATAAGAAGCTGATTGGTTAAGGGACATAAAACTTGGATGGAAAGTAGAACATGCTCTACTATCGTTCAAGGACTCGGACTAAGCACTGGATGATTGTTTACACAATCCAAGCTCAAAGCAAAACAAGTTTCCATCAATTTCAATCAATCTTCGTCCAAGAGCTTGGACCACGTAAGCAGACCTAAAAATCTCATGCTTAGGGGGGGGGGATTTTTCCCCATTTTTATTAATCGATTCATTATATAAAACAGATAATATATATAGATTATGGTTTAATTGATTTTTATTTACGGAAATTTCATTTGGGACTAACTTATTGAATGTCCTAATATTTCCAAATTTAAATTTCAGCGTTCGAAGACACAGTACTTATAAATCATTTATCCTATCTAGAGTAAAATATTGCCGGGATAGCCTGGTTGGTAGGGAGCTGGGCCCATGTCCGAGAGTTCGTGGATTCGAACTCCGCCGGGCAAAGACTCCCCGTGTAAAGTAACTGATGTACGTTAAATCTGTCGAGTCTTAAAAGTCCTCCATGTTCCCATAACAAATCAATACCTCTGGGGGTTCTGGATTGGAGATCGATCGTTCTCTGATTCAGGTCAAAATTATGATCTGTGGATGAATGAATGGATGTATGAATAACCTAACCGCCCTATAAATGGGTGCGACGTATGGTGTGGTAGAAGTCGAATTCTTGGCCATAGATGGCGCCACTGGAAAACAAGAACATACAAACTCCTCTGCCTAAAAAGGTATGCGTCAACAACATTGTAAAATATTCAAATAGTCCGCCTCTCCCACGCGTATAAATTATTAAGTAAACTACGAAAACTTAAAAGCATTAGCAAGAATAAAATATAGCTCTAAATTATTATACGAAGTTCATTGTAGAGCTGGATTAAATGGATGAGAGGAAGCACATTGCCTGACTCAAGGCCTTATGTGCCAGTTCGGTACGACGAGGATAAGTAAGTAAATTATTACGTAACCTTCGAAAATAATTATCGTAATTTAAAAAAAAATATCAGCTCGTGTTTAATCAGAGCAGTTCTCGTCTAATATTTCACTTCTCTGCTCTTTTAGAGGTCATCGTGTTTTAGTTGTTCTCCGTTGCCAATGGTGGGAATGAAATTTCATTAGTTTTGTGACAATATGCACATACATGCGTATAAGTGTTTTTATGTGTATGTAGTCGCAAAACTAATGAAATACTTCTGAGTTAGAATATAGATAAATGAAAAAACTTAAGGCTAAACAATGTAAGTAAAGCGCAAACAATGCACGCAAAATATCTATACACGCAAAATATCTGTACACGCAAAATATCTATACACGCAAAATATCCATGCACGCAAAATATCTATACGCGCAAAATATCCATGCACGCAAAATATCTATATCAAATCAAAAGTATTCGCCAGCTTACGAAAGTCCTAGCCAAATGCAAATATTAACAATTTTTTATAATTAATTTACTTCCCATAGAAAACTATTTTAATGTAGTTTGTTTCATGTTCATATTATTTGGGCCCAATTCTAATTGGTTATGTGGCGCATCCATTGAAAATTACTGTAATCGAATAAAAAATACTAATTTGTTTAGAAAAATCATATTTGCATAATTTTGAGAATCGATATAAATAGAAGTTTTTCGTTCCAGAGGGAAAAATCGTTCGCCAGTACTTTCACCAAAACATAATTTTATTCGGCAAATTTTGAGCTTTTACTTCCATCAATTCGTTAAAAATATCTTGTCAACAATAAGCTCATTTGAAGTTATTGTAAAACATATAGGGCTAACGTCCTTTTTAAGTTTTTTCTCTTCTTTAGGGGCAGTTCATACCAAAGCATTTTTTTTTTGAAAATTTTGGACTCCTCTCCCCCCCCCTCACTTTTTTTTCAGGAAAAATAAGTACCACCTCCCATGTTGATGTAAAACAATTGCAGACTCTCTCCAATTGATATTTGCTTTAACTTTCACTTTTTACTATAGCAATCTAACTTGAGGATCAAATTTTTTAAAAAAATATGCAACTTTTAATTAAACAAAGTTTGCGTTTTAATTCGTGTAATAAAACTTTGTGCAGAATATTCTTTAAGAATCTTTTATGTTCAAAATTGTTGACCTCGGAAACTCTTTGAAAAAAATTCTCCTTTTTTTTTCTCCCCAAATTTAATATTTATACCGCAGTTAAAATTTTTCAAAGTGCAAGTTTTCAGTAAAATTTCTAATTTTTCTTTTTAAGAAAATTTAACGATCTAGGAATTGTAATAAGTAGTGAAATTCCTAGTACAAATGTAGTAGTATTATCAGCAGAAGTACCATTAGAGCAAGTCGTTGCGACATCAATCACGAGAATGGAGAGTTAGTCTAAATAAATGTAGTTCTAGCTGTTCACTGTAGTGTTAGAGGGCCTAAGGCTGAAGAAATTTCAGAAAAGGGTCTTAAGGTTGAAGAATATGAATTAAAAGGAGATAATTTCTATGATCGGGCAATTTCGGTTAGGAATTCAAGAACACATTGACTTGGATATTAAATATTGGTATCTATAGTATCTATGGACTTGATTTTTATGTAGTTTTAGGGCGACCTGGATTCAATGTTGGATACAGGAGAAGGAATAAGGGAGCTGTAGGCTCAAAACATCGTCTAACTAAAGAAGAAGCAATGAAATGGTTCAAGCAAAAGTATGATTGTGTCATTCTTCCCAGCAAGAGTGGTAAATAAATCTATGTATGGTTATGTCATTTAATGAAATTTAAAAAAAATAGTAAAAAAAAAAGAAAAAATATAAAAAAGTCGTTTGGTTGCCTAGCAACCAGCCAGAGTTACAATTATTTAGTTAGACTTTAGTTAGATCTAATTCTCCATTCAGTGTTGCGACATTAATCACGAGAATGAAGAGTTAGTCTAAATAATTGTAACTCTGATTGGTTGCTAAGCAATCAAATGACATTTTCCTATTTTTTCTTGTTATTAATGTTTTGCATATCGAATGGAAATAAAAGAAAATGGTTTTCATACGATTGCTGTAAAGCTAACACAATTCATTAGAAATAATAGAAGAACAAAGTTATAGAATTATCAGACTAAATATAAAAGCAATAAAAAATTATACCTAATTCAATTCTTAGATGATCTAGGATTATTATTAAGAGCTAAAACTTCCATATTAGTTTTTTGCCAGAGGTTTTGCATTCAATTTTTATCATCCATTTTCAATGTATATGAATAAACTTTTTAGATTCTAATTAAGTAAAATGATCCATAAGCAAAACGTTTGGTATTACACGTTAAAATATTAATTCAGAATGTTACATTTATTTCGAAATTATAAACAAAGTATATAACACTCTTATTCAATAATAAACAATTGGCTAATTAGTTTTTAATGCTCTCAAGTAAAAAAATCTTAATTACGTTACAAATAAAAGTATTATTAATGACAAATATATACCACTAAACATACTCTTAAAAATGTGACAAAGTAAGCATTGTTTCAAAACTTTGTCATAAACACGTAGATGATTAATGACGATTCTATTTAAATACTTGCTGAGTAAGTGACATAAAGTGATCATTAATCATACATCAATAACGAGTAATTTACTTTATGATTATTCATTTGAACAATTACAGCAAAGGTTGATCCTAGCGCTATTGATAAGTTTAATTCACAAGTATGAGCAATAATCAATCATTTTCGAATAAACGATGATGCAGGATTAAACGCTATTTCAATTTAAACCTTATCAAAAGTAAAGATTTCACTTTAAAATTATTAACTTATGGTTTTCTAAAAACGTGTCCTTTATCAAGTGCACAATTTTATAGTTCAGCATTATTTTTCGGACAATGTAGGGGAATGCGAACTGGCCTTGCATCAGAAAGGTTCTGAGTTCGAATCCGGACAAGACATGGATGTTCTTTCATTCTCTGTGCTATTAGTCATTACTATGGGAACAACGTTGGTTCACCTAAAAGGGTACGCCTGAAAGAGTAGTCAACAAATCTGCCCTAATACGCCTGAATTGACTAAATGTCAACCCAGGTGGGCATTGGAAAAAAAATTCTTATTCAATTAAACATAATAAGTGCAAAAAAATATTACTTACAACGACTCAAAATAAATATTTACATTAAAATTGTCTATTTTGTTTAACAAAAATATTTGATTTCCTTTGATATCAACAAGTTCATAAAGTTCAGTAGTATGGTTTAAAGACTAACATTATCTGAAAACTTCCAAGGTTGTTTTTAAATTTTAAGATGAGTTTTGATAAATGATTTTTAGTGCTAAGTGCATAGACCTGAAATTTTGCTTTTTCTAACATTTCATGCAACTTTTTTCATTTTCCTTCGAAAATTTTAAAATAAATTCAATATAAATTAAATTTTAAAGATACATTGCAGTTTTAAGCTTTTATATATTTCTCGCTTTTTATTTTTCTGGTAAGTGAAGTTAAATATTAATTTATTAGGTTTCATTCAAATGGATTTTCCAGACGGAATTTTTTCATTTGTTTTGTGTTTTTATTGGCATTTACTACCTTTGTGAGAGTCTTCTTTTCAAGCCCACAGACACCACAGCAGTTTTTATATTTATTTATTTCAATTTTATTAAATTTTCATTCCTTTTTCTTTCAGTTATGGAAGTAGGACAACATAGTAGAAGCCTATAAAAAAGTATTTTTTAACAAGTTTTGCAATGATTGACAGTAGCTTAACACATTTTTTTCTCTTATTGCATAGATTTTGGTCTTCCTTTATATCATGTTGCAAACATAAAAATGTAAAAGCTTAGCATTTATATAGTACAATAATTATAACTTATTTCTTAAATTATCCATAACCAGCTACACTCAGCAGTTAAAAAAAAATCATCCAAATTTGATTCCGTTTGGAATTTTTTAAACTACATGAAAGCAGTTTTTTCGTTTCAAGTAGAATTTTTAAAATATAAATTCTGCTCACAAAATGGCGGAGTTTTAAAAAAAAAATTCCCAAAACTGACAAAAAAAGCAAGCAGCATTTTGTGGATTACTCAAAACGAGATAACACAATTAGACAAAACTCTACGTGCAACAAAAGCTATATTTATTGAGAATATTTTGCCAAAGTTTGATGCAAATTAGTTGTAAATTGTACTATATAGAGATGCAGCAAGTAGCAGAAATTTTGAGTAAATTTCGTTTAAAATTTTGTAAATAATAATTCATATAAATCTATAAATTTTTGCACCTATAATATATCAATACCATGTCCATAAGATACTTTATTTCCATCGTTTTAGTAGTCTTCGGTGCTAATTTAGCCTTTTTTCTCTTTAGTCTACTCTCAAGTAACACCTCATATGTTTTTGCAGTAGCAGCCGAAATTCTGATGTGATCTTTATTTTGCGCATATTCTCTGACTGCTTACCCTACATTGACTTCAAATTGCTCCATAACTGTCAAAAACCTTTTGCAGCCTGAATTAAAAAAATACTGATAAATAAGCAGCAGTTCCAAATGTTTATATTAAAAGCACCTTGAACACTTTTTCTTTCATAATTTAAACAAATTATTTCAAGAAAATAGTTAAAAAAAGAGTGCTGAAAGAGTTTGATAGGAGTGTGCCAACTCGTTAATCAATAGAGCGCACAAGTTCACGTGATCATACTGTCACAGCGCGTCCTTAGTCTCGCTCGACACATTATGATGTAACGTTTGCATTTTTTTTTAAAAATCCATTCAATATTTTGTTGTAATAATCTTAAAAGAATAAACTATCAAAAAATGTAATATTGTTTTTTTTCTTCACTTTCTTGAAACATTTTTGTGCTGTTTTTTCTATGAAGGAATAGCGCTTCATTTATTAAGAATGAAAATATATATATATATATATATATACGTGAAAATNATATATTGTACTCTTGTGTAAAGAGTGAAAGCTCAATTTTGTAACTTCAATAATTTGCAACTTTTTGTAACATATTACTTTGAGTACATCTTGTTAAATTAGAATATTATTTTAAATATGCCACGAGTATATTTTAAGCTAAATTCAGTGAGGATATATCGACGTATATTATAGTATATTGTGTTATTTAATAACATAATTCAGGATTAAAACTCGGACCAACAGCTCTTCTCAAAGAAGTAAGCATAAATACTTAAAGACTCTCTGACTGATTAACTCTCAATTATTTGCTCACTTTCTTTTTAGCAAGGGATTGCGCAATTTACCATAGGAACAAAAAGAAAATTTGGAATTAAAATTTTCCCAGTGCGAAAGAAAACGAAGAGGAAATTCGGCTCCCTCAAAACTTACACCCGCACCCTGGAGGGTATTGTTTCCAGGACAACAACTCCCCCACCCTATTCGAATGCTCGTGACGTCAAGGATTTTCCACGGCGTTCCTGAGAACGCCTACTGGGAAAACGAAGTAAGCGATCCCGAGGTTTTCAGGAATGATACGGCCTGGAATCAAAGTCCTGGACACTTATGTCCGGGAGCAGAATCCGGCATACTGAGAAAGAAAAAAAGGATAAGCGGTGCGCATGCGCATTCTGTACGAGTTCTGAGCTGCCGTTATGTGCGGCCCTGGTTAGACGATCCACTAGATGATGTGTCGTTGGCGAGAGCAGTGAGCTAGCTACCTTGTGAATGTCCAGAAGTGGGCAGTGCAAACCGGTGAGCAAACCGAAAAAAAAATCATATCAGTTGGAATTTATTTTTCAATTGTTTTTAAACCAAAAATTGCATCGCTCCAAATTTCCCATTTTCATTCAAAAGATAATAAAAAATAGCAATAAAGTTATGTTATGTTGAATTAAAAAAGGTATTTAGTCATTGAAGTCTATCATAAATATTTTTGTTTCTGTGTGTTTTGATTTTATTAATTTTGTTCCTTGCTTTAAATATAAATATATAAAAAGACTTGATAGACTTAAAAGAAAATGGTTATTTTATTTATAAATGACTACTATTAAATACTATTTTCTCAAAATAATTTTAAAATTTTTATTACGTCACAGTTAAAAAAAATGTGTGAAATTAGTGCATTTTCTTACATTATTCATTTAATTTTTCGAACTAACCATGATAAAGTAAGGTCTAATTCCATAATTGTGGGCAGATAATAAGCACGTTTTTATGAATTTCTTTAATTAAAACTTGTTTTGATTCACAACGTAGTTTTTCTCATTGTAGTTTAAAATATAGCAAATCTGGCGAACAAAACACAGTAGACTAGGGCATCTTGTAGTGTCAATGTTAAAGAAGTTCTATGCTATGAAATTTTCTATGCATAAATATTGATCTGATTTGGAGCGATCTGTTATCTATTGGCAGTAACTTCTCATTAAATTATCGAAGAGATATTAATGTACATTATATATGACCCTGAATATAGCACTATATCGAAATATATTAGATTTTACCTTCGTAATAAGCATTAGAGAATGATAAATAAGAATTTGGATAACAAAATGCTGTTAGTATGGATAGTCGGTCTTGACATATAACTAAGGAACTTTAAAAACAATTATTCTTATCAATATTTCAGTAAAAAATATTTTAATTAAATTCAAATTTCTTATTGTCAGTAGTGTTGCCTACAAAAGACTCATAGACTAAATAATTTTATATTTTTGTGAAAAAATATTTCAAAATCATCGGAAATGTCAAAAATAAAATAAATTTGTGCCAGTGCCTGGATAAAAAGATAAACATTTACTACAAACACGATTTTGTAAATGCAATAACTGCTTTATGAATAGCTTTTGGATAAAGAAAATATATGTACTTTTGAGATGGATGCTCTGAAAACATCTATACCTATAGGAGAAATATCATCTGACCTATAAAGTAAGTAGTTTATTATTTCTATGTATTGAGATTCTTCTTAACTTAAGTTGTTCTGTTTAAACATCGGCAATATTATTAATTTTTAAAATCACATACAATGTTTAAAAACTTGGTGGCTTTTGCAAATTTTTTCTGAAACTAGAATACTTGTGTTTTTTTATTAGCTTTAAACTTATTTGCCTCTGAATTAACACCTGAAAGTAAATTAAATTTCTTTTCTTACACAAAAGGAAAATCTCTATTAAAATTACCGTACATTATTATGACATTATTGGAAAAGAAATTCATAATATTGTAATAAAAACCGAAATATAAAGTATGTAAACGATTCATTTGGTAATTTTTCAGTGTATAAGGTAGCGGTTTTCCGGAAATTCTGGCTTTCAAAATTATAGTTCCTATTAGTACACATTTAGTAAAAAATTCAAAACTGAAAAGTACATTTAACTGAACAAATGATTTTCATGGCTTGCTCTAAGGTATTATGATAAAGTTACCAAATTTTACCACATTTACGAAATTTTTTCACAGATTATAGAACTATATTTTTCTGCACATTTTATAAGTACTTGATTAAAAATTTGTGATGTTCCCATATCGCAAGAAACATGGCCAATGTATAACAGCTTTGACCATACCTTTTTTCTCAGTGTATAATTTTTTTTAATCTTCTTAAAATTCTCATCTCTAAGATACAAATTTATGTATAAAAGTATAAAAGTTGTTTTGTCTTTTTGGATGCCTTTTTATATTTTGCCAGCGCAAATTTTTTCAAACAATTTAATTATTAATTGCTGTTTGTGTGCTGTGCTATTGTGCTTTGTGTTGTTTAAAAGATATGGAATAGAATATGGGAAGATTGTTAGATGATTGCATAAATAATATAGAAATATGGTAGGTACACTAACCCTCGGTGCAAGCATGCCCACGGATCAATAGATGAGGTCTTATCTAATAAATAAAGTTGGCTTGTGCGCAATACTGTTTACATACTCACATTGCCACGCTCATTTCGTTTGTATGATGCTGTTAAACTTTTACCTTCATAAGAACCTTCCTTTCAACTGACTGTTACGGGAACGTTTTAATTTATAAGTATTCGTGAATTTCTTCAAAAATCTGCGTTTATTGTAATAAATAGCTCAAAAATGTTTTTAGAACAGTATTAGTACTTAATGTGCATATAAAAAAATATTTTTAGAAGATTCTTAGTTCTTTTGTAAAACAAAAATGAATTTTGATGAAATGTAAGAAAATCAAGTTCTTATGCTTTTTATCAAGCCAGTAAAAGCCAGTTTCAAATCCATAAGTTACAATTCATGTATTGATTTTGAATATTCAAAAACATGCGCATGCGCATTGTCATTCCAAAAAATTAGAGAACTAAAACTATTTTCTAAATAGTTATTTACCATTTTTCCACTTAAAAATTTATAGAAAATCAAAATATATACTACGAACAGTTTATGAAATAAATTAAAAACTAAGGCAATAAATAATTCAAATCTTAATTTATTTCTAAATCTTATAACGATTCAAATGATCAAAAAGTTGAGTTTTGTTTAACTCAAGTGCAATGTTAATTTTAATTTAGTTAGAAATTTTTAATATTCTAAAAAATGAATATTTGAAATTCAATAGTGAATGTTAAATATATAAAAAATGAAAAGAGCATGTTTAAATGCATAATTTCTAGTGATGTTTAAAAAAATAACAATCTTTGGTTTAGGGGAGGATGCTTAAATATAGGTTTATATTTATGCTTTGAAATGCTTCTTTTTATTCTTTAATTCATAAAAAAATTGGAAAGAATTCAATATATTATCTAACTAGTCAGTTTGTTTAAGTAATAGTAAAAAGCTCTCTCCAACATTTATTCACTTGTTCTTATAATTCATAATAAACGACATTATTTTTTATTATTGCAATCATCGCCTAATATACCAAAAGCTAAATTTTTTAAAAAATAAGTAGATTCTTTTAAATTTTTCGACCTGATATATTACTTAGAGAGTAAATTTAATTAATTCCCAAATTATTTGTGAAACAATAATTAAAGATTTAAGTTTAAACATCTTTTGATGAAAAAAATAGCTTTATATTTTTGATGCTTACAAGCTTTAATTATTTTTTTTAAATTATTCAAACAATTGCTTGCTTTCAAAATTTTTAAGTTTTATAGTTGTTTTCATTCTTAGATATTAGAATTGGAAAATAATTCAAAAAAAATTCCAAATCATAAAATTATATTTCCTTTTATTTTTATTTTATTTTGTTTTTAATTCATGCATCGAAATTAAAAATTAAGTTCTTAAAAGGATATAAATTGAAGAAATGGGATACGAGATAAATTGAAAATACATACTCCAAGTCTTATGGAACCATCTTTTATTTAGTTTTATATCAGATATCGTTTCATAGTTGAATAAATTAAAAAATAAAACATTGATGAGGGCGAAGAAAGCATTTATAGCTTTAGTTTCATTTGAAGCAACTTTAAAACATTTCAATGAACTCGGGTTATATCTCGTTTTCATAGCACGTTTTTATTCATATACAAAATTAAAAAATGTCTCCATTCTGAATTTTAAAAAATTATCCAGCGTATAAAAAAATAAAATTTATCCTAGAAAAAATAAAAGCACATAATGTTTGAAACAACATTGAAATAACGTTGAAATAACATTGAAGTAACTCTGATTTTTTTTTAATTTGCCAAATTTCTTATTACTATTACCGTTTTATTGCAACCATTAATAGAAACCTTTGATTAGAAGATAAGATCTAATATAAATTGCCTCAAAATGTTTTTAAAGTAACAAGATTAGTAAATTATATAAAGTTTTATAATAATTTAACATATTTTTATGAGAAATATTAATGTAGACAACATAACATTAATTAACAAGATTCTTAATTGATTAAACAAGAGCTATCTAATACTATGCAGTAGTTTTAAATCAAAGTTAGCAGTTTTAAATCAAGTCAAATGTATATTTTTAACAACTTTACACTACACTTTTTAACAGTAAAAAAAATTTTTTTTGTAAATGTATTAATAGAATTATTAAGAAATAACCTCATATAGTTATTAAGCAATTAATATTAATAAATGAAACATACTGGATTATGCTGTTCTTAAAAATTTTTTTAATCATAGTTGATGGTTATAGTTAGAAATAATGTAAAACATCAAATAATCAGAATCTCTTTTTCACTCTTAAAGTTTTAGTTAAAATTAATTTCGGATTTGTTTGAAATTCTTTTTAAGAAAAAGGTATTTTTACATCAGCTATTTAATTGGTTAAATGGTAATAACTGGTTTCTTACAAAAAATTTTATTTTCTAGTTTTATTTCTGAAAGTTTTTAATTTCGATATTCGATATTTCGATAAGTGCCGGCCAGACGGTCAAGCAGTTAACGTGCCTGACTGCGGCTGCGGGTTCGAATCCCGCTCAGGGCATGGATGTTTCTCTGTGTGTGTTATTCTTTATTGTGTGATGTGTGAATGTGGCCCACCCTATAAACGGGTATCTGTGGCAGTGTGGCGTGGGTAATATTGCTCGCCTCCGTGACATTGGTTCACAGGAGCCCACCGGGTGACGTTAAATGAGTAATACTTCTGGCATCTTCCTAGGCGAAGGACGTAAAAGTTCAGTGCCGGCCATTAGGGAAAAACCATATTTCGATAAACCATTTTTTCACGGTTTTTAATTTCGCTAATGTCGTTCGTAGAGAGTTTCAAAAAAATTTCCACTACTGTGATTACTTTTTTGCACATTCTTCTGGCAACTTCCAAAAAAAGTATTCTTATGTTCATTTTAATGTGAATCATAATATCTTTTAGTTTTTGTCAAAGATGAATATTTAGTGATTAGAGTGAACATGCATTTCGGACAATCATTTTAAACATATATTACTTATTAGTAAACTCAACTTGGAAACTGATTAAAGTTCATTAAAATATATCTAATTAGCTATGATTTTAGTCAAAATTGAAATTCGATAAATACTAACAAGAGCTCAAAAAAAAGAAAATTAACAATTACTAATTTCATTTTTTTATTTAATTTCACCAATACACTCTATAATTCTTTTAACAAAGCTTCCCGATTCATTTGGGAAAAATCATTTAATTATTCAGATGGATCAATGAAATTAAATACACAGGTTAAATTTACAAAAATGAAAACTCAAAATCTAATTAATTTATTAATCCATCCTATTTATGTATTTAGAACTTTTTGAATCTCTTTAAGTCTTTACTGTAAGAAATTCCGAATAAAATTATGTTACGATCACTCAGGATGCCGGTACTTTTTACAAGAAACTTTTTACCAGAACCTGAACAAAAAATTTGTTATAATACAGTAATAATTAATGCAAAATCATTGAATCACTTGAATCTTGAAAAATTACGGTATAATATTTTATGATAAAAATGTATTTTACGGAGAATGCACCCAATGTGCTGATACTTTATACAGTGAATTGATCCGAAACTTTTTATAGTTTAGATAAAGAAATGTTGCATGCATATAAAATTCTTAAGCTTTTATTGACTTAAAAAACTGTTTTTTTTAGAATTTTACAGACGTTGTCACAAAAGCTCTTTAAGCTTCGATACATATCAAATATGCAATGAGTTTAGAATCAGGAAAACTAGTTAAAGAATTTTAAAATCCTTTGATGTCTGTAGAATCTTTTGATATAAAAGAAAAAGTACAAAAATTAAAAAGACGCATTCTTATAATAAGACAGGGAAACAAAAAATAAATGTTTCAAAACGTGAGCTTTTCTTCACAAAATAATTTCATTACTTTAACTGAGAGAAGATATTATTTTTTTTTTCTTTTCAGTAAAAGTTCATGCTCTAACTATTCAAAAACAAGTAAGTTGAGTATAAACTGACGAACTTATATAATGTAAAAATTTAGGAATATTTTTATTTAAAAAATATGCTCAGAAACCTTTATTCAAGCTCCTTTTTTTTTGGATAGGATTAATTATTGCTTGAGCAGATAAAATTAAGCATCAAACACAATTTAAACTTCTCTTTGTATTAAACTATAGTTATGCAATAGCTTCTTTTTCATCTGCACTGCGCATTTTTAAAAACTCTTTTTTGTAATATTTGCACTTATATGCAATCGTGTCATTCAAACTTTATTTGAAACCAAAATTTTAATATTTTAATTTATTTGTTAAAAAAAATAAGGAAATAGAATTTTTTATTTACGTGTAGTTATAAAAAGTTTGATATAGCTGATACCTTCATAAATATTTATTATTTTTCTATGAAACATATTTTATAAGATATATTGCTTGTGTATAGTTGGCCCATAAGAATTCTAGCATCTACAATTAAGAAATTCTAATTTAGAGTCCATTATTTTCTCTCTTATCAATACATATAAGCGAATAAATACTTATTTTACTTTTTAGTATATTACTTATTTTTCAGTTCAAATACCGTTTATTTTATATGTTTTGCTTTTAAAGAAATATGATTTAAAAGCCTAACTATAAATAAAATAATTACGCAGCTTAAAGTTTTTTAAAAAATAGTAATTCGGTGATATCACACAGCATCCACATTGATTATTGTACTTACCTGACATGAACAAAAACAATTAAATATTTAAGAGTATTAAAAACACTCATTTTTGATTGAATAGAACTGATTGCAAGTTAGCAAATAACACTGACATCACATTTTAAACATTTAAAAAACAGAATCAACTTCAGATTAATTTTAGAATAGCCAATGATAAACCAATGAGCAAAATTTAATTTCCTAAATTTCTCGAACTACGTGACATTTTTGAACGAATTTCAGGAACAAAAAATTTATCCTATATTTTAGAATACTAGCACACACACTGTAAACAATTCTGGATCAAATTACAGTAAAAAGTACAGGGACTAAGGGTGCCGGTGCTTCTTACCATTCCATCTTAAAATTACATTCCATTATTGAAATCCATTTTTTTGGAACATGAAAGGGAACAAATAATCTGGCATACCATAATTTTTGCAGTAATAATTATCAAATCATTGAATCACTCTCATTAAATAAAAAATCGCGGTATAATATTTAACGGTAAAAATGAATTTTAAGATAAAATAGATTTTACGGATGATACACCTAAAATGCTTGCCCTTTATACCGTAATTTTTTACAGCGTATTTGTTGATATATTATGAAATCATGGCGGTTTAATTTTAGAAAAAAATCTTTATTGTCTGAGAAATCTCGGTTTCTCAAAAGACTCCTGGCTAGATATCGCTACATGGTGAATTGATAAAGTTGAGAAGACAATCTATAACTGCATTAATTTGACAGAGGATATATGTTTTTTCATAGCCAAGACCAATAATGTGAATCTGCTACAGATACGACAGCAACCTCCTTTACGTGATAGATGTGATGCATTGCATCATTTATCATTTCCTTTTTGGTTCCACGTAAGCATCGATGTCATTGGCTGTTTTCGACAGATATGATATTTTTTTATCATACTAGGCCTTAAAATAAATTCCATGAACTGTTACAAAAATACCTTTATGGAAAACTTTTTATCTATAATGATTGAGTTTATATTGGGTATGCAACTAAGTTCCAGTCGTTATTTTATTTTTATATTTTAACGTTACATATTTTAGGCGTAATTTTTAAGATCAATTGAAAGATATTCTAGCAGTATCTGTGCTGTTTTTTTATTGTTCATGTTGATCTCTAGTTCAGAAAAGTGAGCACTTTTCACACCTTATTTCTTTTTACTTTCAAACAAAGTTCTAAGACAGAGTTTGTGATCCTATGGCACATGCGTGTACGGAGGTATGGTGGTACGGTGGCACATGTGTGTACGGTGGTATGGAGTAGGTATTTTAGTGGCAAGAGAGACGTATATATTAAATTACTTTTATTCACATGCACTACTGAAAACAATATTTTAAAAATGTAAAACAAATCTCCTATATTAAAGTCTATCAAAAATGGTTGCAAAAAAAATAACGGTGTAGTATTACATAGACTTTTCCAGGATGTAAGTGTGACCTCCTCTGAGGAAGTTCATGCTGAAGGAGAGACTTTTTCTTGGGAAGTACGAGAGTGAGATTAGTTGTAATGAGGAAACACAAACTAAATTGCAAATTATCAAACTTTGTGCAATGTTGTAAGCAGTTTTCATCAATGGATTCTATATAATGGACTGTAACAAATCTTCCAGATTCAGACTTTATTTTGTAACCGTCGTTGAATAGTTTAACCAATTTTGAGTTTACGAATGCAAATGTTCAACTCCGTAGCCTTGCGATTTTGAACCCAATCTAGAAAGTATAGTACTCCTGGATCAAGTATTGGAAGAAATTAGCCTTCGTGGGGGACTTTCTGATAGAACTAACACGCATTTGCGTTACATGGTGAGGAAAACCACAAAAACCTCCCACGGTTAACATGGCGGCAAAAGAACTCTAGCCCATGATCCGCCGACCACTAAAGATATTTCACGTCAGGACTGTGATTGGTGCAAGCCTGATGCGGAATTCGAATCTACCAGCCATCACGGAGATTCGAACCAAGTCATCTCAATGGGAGGAGAGCGCTATATCACCCGAGCCATCAAGGCTCCATATTTAAGGTTTTAAGAAATCTGGTACGCATGTTTTCCAACAAAAAAATCAATATAAATTATACAGCTGAAAAATTTCAACAACGGGTGTCATGCTAGATGAAAATGCATGCAAAACTTTTTTGATATAATACCACGGCCTCCTGTTTAAAATTAGGAAACCAGTCACCACATCTAGCTGTTGTCATCAATCATCACATCTAAAACCCGCATCTAGATGTTGAACAGCATTCACAATTTGTTTTTGGTTTTACGACTGCTAATGTTCAACTCCTCCATAGCCCTGTAATTTTGAGCCCGATCCAGAACGGGTGTACTCCTGAATCAAGTATTGGAAGAAATTTGCCTCCATGGGGAACTTTTTGCTAGAACTAACCAGCATTTGCCTTACATGGAGAGGAAAATCACGAATACCTCCCATGGTTAGCTTAACAGCAAAGGCGACTCTAACCCGTGATCCGTCTACCACTGAGGATATTTTACGTCATTACTGTGGTCGATGCGAGCCGGATGCGGATTTTGTATCGACCAGCCATTCCTAGAATTTGAACCCGGTCCACCCCATTAGAAAGAGAATGCTCTATCCCCTGAGCCATCACGGTTACCTATTTAAGGTTTTAAGAAAAGCTAGTACACATGTTTTTAAAGACAACAAAGAAACCAATATGAATTAACAGCTGAAAAATTTCAACGACAGGTGTCGTACTAAAGGGAGGTATATGCAAAATCTTTTTGATATAATACTGATGTGCATGATTATAATTATAAATTTTAAGAAGCAAGCGTTTATAGACACGTTTCAATAAAGATATTATTTTTAGTTATTATTTTTAAGAGAAAAGCTAAAAGCAATTATAATATATTTTGAATTGAATTAATGTATCTCTAGTTTCATAATATAAAAAAATAAAATAAAATAATATTTAATAACCATATTACTATAAACAGTGGCTGGATTAGAATACTTTACATTACCTTAATATGAAACAGAAATATTTTTGAAATACTTATTCAATTTCCATGGTAAATGAATTGATATCTAACCAACAAGTATATAATAATGCAAATATATAGTTTAAAGACAAAGTATTGGCGCAAAGATTAGTTTTGAAGAAAGAAGTGCAATAAGTGACACATAGACAACTGAAAATAATTTACAGTAATTTAAAAGGCCCTCAAATTGAAAAAAGCTTCCCGTTTCTATACATTTTAATACCGCAAAAGCTACCCGTAACATTTGTGCTGTGTCTTAGGTGCAATAGAGTAAAATAGCTGATCGAGTTTAATAGAGGTGCAATAGCTGAAAGAACGATTCACACTGGGTATGACAAGTTAAAATTAGAAACAAAATTCGTCCATTTCAATTTTGTCCTTCAAATTTGCCCATTTCTAGTCTTCAAGTTAAGTTCGATAAAGAAATATTAAAAAATTTGGCAGGAAAAATTCATGATACCTGTAAAAAATAAAAGTAAACAGAGAGAACTTGGTGGCCAATGCAATAATAACCTACAGTCCCAAAGTTATATTATTAGACGCACTGTAAGATTTTATGTAGAATTATAATTATCAGATGATACTGCACAGTCATATTGTTTCTAAAAGGATGAAACCGGTCTACATTTGTTTACGCTCCTTGACCTGATTAATATTGCAATGCAATACGCTAAAAACAAATACAAATAAGAAGTATATAAGTATATGAAAAATCTCTTGAATTAAAACGTGTACATATATAAGTGATTTGAAGTATAATAATTTGAGTATAATAATTTGATTCAATTCTTATAATAGACTAATATAATGCTTGATAAAATAAATATTCTTAATTTAATATAATATATCGTCTAATTTATCCTATCGACAAATTTATACTATATATCGTCTAATTAAACCAATTGATACACTAACGTAAGCAAGTGCAAACCGGTTTAAGTCACATAGAAACAATAAAGCAGTATAGTATCACCGGATAATTAAGATTTTGCATAGAATCTTATAGTGCTTCAAATAATTTGGCCAGAGACTGTAATTGCAGATAGAGGATTTTAAATGAAAAAAATTTCATAATTAAATATTAATATCCATATCTATTAATAATTAATATCTATTGAACCGGTCTGATACACTGCAAATTATCCCTTACATGTAACTTCTTATTTTTTATGAATTATAATTAAGATTGTTTCTAGATTATTCATTTTAACATTTTACAATATTTCCTTGGATTTTCCGCCGGGAAGTATTCAACAAAAAATATAAATGAAGACTTTGGTTCTAAATATCATTTCGGTAAATTTCAAAATTCTGCATGAAAAACAAAGAAATATCTCTCGAAAATTTGAATGTATGTGAATGTCTTCAATAGCTTTATAAGAACCGATGTACATGTTTCTTAATGCAGTTTTTATCGTCACAAATATGTTATTGTAAATTTTTAAAATATGTTATTAAGGACTTCACTGGATTAGATAGGGGGAAAAATTGATTTTCGTTTCATTTTGTTTTGGCTGGGAATATCAACCACTCCTCTTCTATTTTGAGTAGTGTTTTATTTTTTGAAAATAAATAAAAATTACTTTACGTTTTTATCAAAACTATTTAATAAAATTCTTTTTCTGTGGCTACGTTTTCCTCTCTAACCCATTATCCCTGCAGAAAGATAAAAATCAATATTTAACCACCATCCGAACGTTTACTACAGTTTCAGTTATATGCTGTCTTTCTGCTACATTAATTTAAAATAGCCTTTCATTTAAAATTCGAAATCAGTAAAAACAAAGCTAATTAGGAACTTTTGATGACTCTGTCAACATAAGGGACAGTTTTCCTTCATACTGACAATAATTTTAGAAACCTTTCTTATCATGTCACCCTTTTTTACCTATTCAACGAAACCTGTATGACGACGAAGCCAACAGAACAAGTACAGTGCACACACAAAAAAAGGAAAAAAACGGAACACTCGAATAACTTTTGATCTAATGATCAGATCTTCAAGTTCTATGACTCAATCTTAATGGTTCGAGCCGCGATGGCTCAGGGGATAGAGCGCTCACTTTCCAATGAGGTAAACCGGGTTCGAATCCCAGCGATGGCCGCTCGATACGATCTCCGCATTCAGCTTGAATCGACCACAATGCTGACGTGAAACATCCTCAGTGGTCCAATATAAGAGTATTAGAATCAATCACGATAATAATTTTAAAACCCTGCCTATTCTTCTTATAACTCTTTATTCAATCGATATTATGTGTAGCTTTTAATGTGTTTTCAATATGAAAAAATTAAGTAAAATTAGTCAGAGTAAAGTGCATGTAGCAATACCTGAGCACCATTTCGTTCGAAACATTCTACACGCTTATAAGACATCACATGATTCCCTTTTAAACATCTTAACTCATTGACGCAGAATTTTTATTAAACCTATTTTTCATACTTTTTTCATTATTTTGCATTAAATTTTGTCACAATAAGTGAAGAATATTATATTTCGTTCTAGTAATTTAATCGAGAATGATGGTTATGAAATGCAGTATGAGACACCGGTATCTTCTGCGTTTAAGGTAAAACCTTCCAAACACGCCTCACTTCTAAACTATATTTTTTCGAATTTACGCTTATTTGTAAATGGCTCATTTGTAATGGTAAAGTTATTCATCATTCAAATTTCTCAAAAAAAAAAATTTTTGATAAATCTTAGAATAAGAAGGAAAAAAAATCTAATTTCTTTTTTTGTATTCCGTATTTTAGTACAAGCATAATTCCGCTAATCTAACAGATTGTTTTAGTAACTAATAGACTGCTTTTTATAATAAGGAAAAGACCAAAATATGTTTTTGCTTGTAATTATTTGCTTGTTTAAAATAAAGTGTGAGATACAAGTGTCTTCTTTGTTCAAGGTAAAATTTTCCAAACACGGCTCGCTTCCAATCAATATTTTTTCGAATTTACGCTTGCTTGTAAATAGAAAGAGTTACTCAACATTTAAATTTATCTAATTTTTACAAAATCAATTATCGATAAATCTTATGGAATAGGAATGAAAAAATATTCGAATTGCATTTTTGGAATTTCGTACTTTAGTTATAATAGTTCTATATATCCCGATTAATTACAATCCCGATAATCTAAGAGGTTTTTTTAGTAATTACTAAACTGTTTTTAATAATTAATAAAATACCAAAATATGTTTTTGCTTGTAATTAGAGCGTCTGGAAAAAATATACAAAAACGACCTCAGTTTCCATCTGCGTATAAGGGTTAAAATGATTTTTGAATGCTTCTAATTTCAAACACATTCCCTATCATACACCACTACGTTATAAATGTTAATTTGAGATTTCTCAGTGGGAATCTTTGCAGAATAATGACATTGTTCATCCATCTGCAAAAATTCCCACAATCATTTTCTTTTAGTAAATTGATAATGCCTGACTTTTGTACAATTTTCCTTTACCTCACATTAATGTTCCTTTTTTATATGTGACCTAATGAAATTATAATGAAGTTCTCTCCTATTTGTCAATCTATGACTGATATTTCACCTATTTCCATGACTGAGTTAATTCAGCGTCAATATTAGATTTGCATCATATCTAATACATCGCTTAAATAATAGAGCCTTCATTGGTGATATCCTTTCAAAAATTGAAAGCGTTCGTAAATAATTAATTTAAGACTTCGGCAGTCTTCTATAAGTCAAATAACGTCCATTAATAAGAATTCGAAAATACACTCTCATTTTAACGTTCAAGAGATTAAGATCGATAGCAATTTTTAAAATGGCTTTTCCTTCTTTCCAAATTGCTCAAACTTTTTAAAAAATTATTGAGGTAGAAACCGAACAACTCTTTTTCTTAAACTTTCAAAATGGTTGTCTCCACTTTATTTAGTTTAAATTGCTCGACAAATGACAAATTTGACATCTTACTATTAGAAGAATGAAGCAGGAACAAATGTATATATATATATATATATATATATATNATATATAAATTAAGGAACAGATATAGTCTCTTCATCAGCTCACACGATTATATCCGCGAAAAGGAGTGCTTTCACAGATCAATACAATAGTGTGCGGAGCACTCGAAAAATTGAAACAAAAATAGACCACATTAAGTTAAAAATATATACGAAAGAAAGCATATCAAGTAAAAAACACAGAAAATAAAATATAAAGAAATTACAGAACAAAACACAAAACGAAATCTATAAAGTGAGTAGCAAATTCAAATGATTTTACACATACTGGAATCTTTCAAGAATGATTCGAAATATTTTCGTAATAAAATTGACAGATTACAAAATACGAAAACAGAAGAGCAAACAGATGTTAGAAGCATAAATAGAGGGATCTTTTAGGGCGCGTTCTTACTGCAACAAACTTCACTAAACGCTGTTTCAGTTTAAAACTGCTCATTATTTTTTTCATTTTGTAGTTATACTGCAGTTAATTACGAAATGAACGAAAGTGCATGTAAATACCTATTCTAAAGACAGAGTAATTTATTTAAAAATCATTATTTTTTAATTTATAAATAATTTACTTTTTATCTTCCTTTGTAAGATCCATTATAAGCTAAGTTCAGCTGCATAACACATTTAAAAAATTTATATATAAAACTTCATTTGACATAATAACTGGTGCGTAATAAAATCAAAAATTATTACTTCATACAATTTATTACATAAGTATGGGCCAAAAACCAGAAATAAGTGTCGAAACAAGTGCAATTATTATTGCACTTCATGGAGAAGGCTATTAATGTAGACAAAATACCTTTAAAACCAATATTTCTCAGAACACTGTTGTCAGAACTTTGCAAAGAAGGAAAGAAACTGGTCAAAATAAGATCTGCCAACGATCAGGGAGACCTAGAATAAAGTCCAAACTTAAGAATAAGTTTATCTGCATTTAAAGTCAGCGACAACAAGCTAAAACAGCACCAGAAATCCGTGAGGAATTGAATGCTACAGGCAGAAAACTGTATCAGTAACTACTATACACAACGTCGACTTCGTGACTATGGTTTAAAAGATTATTTAGCTGCTAGAAAACCTCTTTTGAAAAACCAAAACAGAATTAAACAACTGAAATGAGCTAAAAATCAGATTAACTGGAATTCGAACAGTAGTCAAACGTTTTGTGTACTGGCGAGTCAAAATTTGAGTCGTTTGGAAGCAAACGAAGGCATTGTGTTCATCGTTTCGTTGGAGAACGCATGACACATCAATGTTTACTTCTAACTGTGAAGTATGGTGGAGGTTCAGTTATGATTTGGGGATGGTTCGCCGGTGACAAAGTTGGAGATCTTGTAAGAATAGAGAGAATTGTGGATAAAAAAAAATATCACTGAATTTTGCAGCTTTACGCTTTTTCATGTGGACAGAGAATCTTTGGTCAAGGATTTATTTTTCAGCAATATAACGAGAAGAAACATTCTTCGATGTTGTGTAGAAACAATATTGCATAAAAAGAAAAGATAAAAAGTAGTTAAATATATCGATTGGCCCCCTCAATCACCGGATATTAATCCTATTGAGCTATTGTGGGATTAACTCGATAGAAATGTTAGAAAAATGCGATGTACCTATCAAAACAAACTTTGAGAATCTTTTCTTAATTGCTGGAACCAGATCTCAGACTAGAACACTGCAAAAACTAGTAGAAAGAATGCCAAAAATATGCGCTGTTGTAATTAAGGCTGAAAGAGGATATTTCGAAGAATATAAGATTGGACGAAATTCATAGGTTATACATAGAATTATAGTTCTTAACACATAAGTGCACCTCTAATTATCAAAATAAAATTAATTTACGGAGATCTTCTGTTTAAAAACCTTGTTATTTGTTCATTTTTAAAAATTCAAGAGTGAGTCTAAACTTTTGACAGGTACTGTATATATATATATATATATATAACTTTCACATGTGCTACTAAGTCCTAAAATAATTATGGTAGCTTATTTGACCTCCATGACTTTTCCTAAATTTTGGAGGTCTTCAAAAACATTTAAAAATTGTTTTATTAGATTATATAAATTGAAGTTCTACCTAGAACAACTATAGCGATCAGAATTACTGCAATAGAAATTTGAGTGTATTTCTTGGAAATAGCACACTCGTTTTTTCTTCATTGCTTTTTATTTTACTTTGAAATTTTGAATCCAATCCAGAAGATATGGGAACTCCAAGATCAAGCATTGGGAGAAATTTTGCCCTTGTGGAGGACTTTTTGATGGAACTAATCCGTATTTGTGCTATCTGGAAAGGAAAACTATGAAAACCTCCAACTGTTAGTCTAGCGGGCAAAGGGACTCTAACCCATGTTCCGTCTACCACTGAGATCATTTTACGTCAGCACCATGGTCGGTGCAAGATGGGTGCGGAATTCCTATCCACCAGCCATCTTGGGATTCAAACCCTGTTCACATCCATGCGAGGCGAATGCTCTATCCTCTGGCCCACCATGGTACTTCTACATTGCTTATCTTTATCCTATATATGTGCATGCCAGACAAGGCTAACACAGTACAAGTTTTTTTTTTCACTAAGGAGAACCATCCCCTGCTTGCCTACATCCACGACTGCTTACATAAGAAATTTTTAGATTCCTTTGAGATATGAGCTCACAATCAGCTAAGAAACGACACATTTGCCCGACAATCAAAGAAATAGAAAAGTTTTGTCGAAAAATCCAAATTAAATCTTTTAGCAGAAAAAACTTATCAACTGCTCGTCCCATGTAAAACAAGGCAAAAATTTATTCAGTACATGGAAAACAAGACTGAAGGTTTGGATTAAAATATTTGCTGGTAGAAGAAACTTGAGAACATATTGTTTGATATAATTTGATGCATTTAGAAAAAGATAGAAACAGAAGTATACAATGAAATAGGCACAATTTTTCAATGTGAAAAGGGAATTGTGAATATTTAATGCGTAACTTGTCTTGTGACCTGCATATTTCAGATGAAAAGATGCTGCAATCCGAAATATTTCACATAAACAGCATCATTTTTTCTCCCTTCTTTGCAGATATAAAGACAGAAAAATGTTTGATCCTTTAGCAGTGAATAAGCTTAACAATATTTTCAGTTGTGAATAAGGCCAAAAAATTTACATGCTTTAAAGATAGGTGGGAAAATGATTTTTCTCTTTTTGGAATTTAGAGTAGAGATAGGTGCTTNCAAACTAAGAAAATATTTATAGAAAAACAATACTTTTATGACTTTTATTATTTTTATGCTAGTGAGAACCAAAACAATATGGAAATGATTGAGGGAAAACTGGATCCTACCACGTGATTTCCCGATTTCCCAGCCAATAAAAATGTAGCGTTAAACGTTTAACGCAACTTTGTTGGAAGTTGCATAAGAAGTATAACTTCAAAAATCTATATTAAATATATATCTAAAACATTAAATATGTGACTAAAATATTAAATATGTGACTAAAATATTAAACATAAATCTAAAATATTAAACATTTATTACTTTTTCAATTTCAAATTTAATCTCGTTGCAACAATTTAAAAGTACATATCATAGCAAATAAAAATCTCAGATCATCATTAAATTCTACATCAGAAATAATCTCTTAGGAGTCACGTGATATACAGAAGTTTTCGTGTCTTAAATCAAAAACCTTTTTTTTAACCTTTTTTTTTAAATAATTTACTTTAAGATGAGAGCGGAATGGCGAAAGATGAGAAAGCATATCATCTTTTTTGACAGTTTAATAAGCTTTATTGATTTGTAAAAGGTCAAAGTAAATAAAATTGGTTTTAAGTTTATTATGTTGCAAAATCAATTTATTTCATAAAATAAATGGTTTTCTAAGAAAAGAAATAAGGAACAACGTACAGAAATAAATTCTGCCGCGATTTTATTAAATTCAGTTACCATTTTCAGAAAATGCATGGTTTGGGGAAAATTAGATTACGCCAAGCTTGACTTATGCCTATATTTACTCTTCTAATTTGTTAACCTTTTTCTTACAAGGTTTAGTTCAAACAGTTGTATTTCCCAGATTGTATAATAAAAATGGGAAATTTAACAATTTTAATCGAATTTGTGAACACAAACTCTTTTTGTTAAATGAGAATTTCTACTGCCAACTTAGTTTAAACATTCTTAAGTAATATTAAAAATGACTGATTCAGAAATAAAACGAGACCATGTATTTTAAGATAATTTTGCTTAAGATGTTTTGTGTAAAAGTGAACACCTTTTTTAAGATGTAAGAATTAGAGATTAGTTAAAATTTGAATTTTTTCATCTTTTCTTATATGGTTTAACTGAAACAATTGTATTTCCTCTACTACGTAATAAAAGTAAGAAATTTACAGTAATAAAGTTTATGATCACACTCTTAGAAAAAAACATTTTACTGACAGATTTATTGAAACAATTTTAAATGATATCAACAATGACTGTTTTGAAAATAAAACCACGAGAGCAAGTTTTTAAAATAATTTTGTTTAAGGTAATTAATATCGATTCCACCAATTTATTTAAAATGTTAATTTAACAAGCTAGCTAAGATGTAAATTTAATAACATTTTTCTCGTATGGTTTATTTCAAAAATTATATTTTCTGACATATGCGGATAATGTTATTTTAGCTACTTGATGTCAACAACTAGACCTAATTAGGTAAGATGTTATTTAAAATGTTTTATGCATTTTCGACTATGTTATTAACGACGATAAGAGTATGTAAATTCGTGTAGTAAGTAGTAAGTATGGATCAGAAGGTGTTTAAAATAATTAAAGTTCAAATTCCTCAGTTAGCCTTTTTGGGAAGTGTACTACTCGTCCAAAACGAGTCTTTTTTATGGCAGCAGGAATTCGATCATTTTNAGCAGGACGATTTTGGAAATAACGTTTAGCGTTCATGAAATAAACTAAGAAAACTACAACGATAAAATTGGAATTTTTTGCAAAAAATATAAATACAATATTTTGCAGAAATATTAGAGAAATTATTAACCAAATATGATTTATTAAGCTTCCAATACGTACTCACTGAATGTAAACATTATTTATATGCATTTAAGAAAATAAAGTGGGGTAAAACTTAAGAAAATTAGCTTAAGGATTTTCAAAACTTACCGAGTGGTCAATAAAACTAGTTATTTTAAATTTATTGAGATTAGATTTTTAGATTTTCATTGAAAGAAAAATCTCTCATACTTAGTCTTTCCACCCATTTGTTCTAAGTTCAATTCATTGAATTCATTGAATTGTTCTAAGTTCAGTTTCATTGCTTCTTTTTTTTTCTTTTATTTATGTATGCCTATTTGGAAAGAGACCTTCTTGGGGCTCTTAAACCTGAGGTTGTTAATTTAATAACTAAAATCCTATTGCAAAATTATAAATTTATTACTCACTTAATAAATTTAGAAGATTTTAGGTCTTCGTTAAAATCAACTATTTGAATAAAAATTATATATTGCAGAAAAATAAAATTTCAAACTTGGAATCCCAAAAAAATTCGCAAATCAATAAGAAAAGGGGAATTCAACGCATAATTTAAAATATTAAATGCTTTAATATAAATCATGTATTTATTGTCCAACTATTTATTGCTTTTTTTATTTTGAATTTTTAATTTTATTTTTTTATTTTTTGTTTATTTATTATTGTTGAAACAAATTATAAGTACTGAGAAGGTTTCGCAAATTTGTGGTGCATGGAACTTATGAAATTTTACTTCCATATGTATTAACTTAAGACCTTTTTGTTTTTAAACCAACAACGTTATTAGAAAATTGCTTTGTTTAATTGCTTTTATAAAATAATTTCTTTTTTAATTTTTTATTGTACATTTGCTCTAATTTAAAAAAAAAAACTTATGTGACAAAATGGATTTGCTAATTTACCTGACTGAAATTGAGAGTGCACTTGAATTTGTCCAGGCGACAAAAACTCTATGTTCTTTTATATCGATAGAATCTATAAGCTATATTTTATTTATATGCCTTGAAAAGAAACTATATTTCATTTGTTAAAACTTCGTCTCAAAACTTAAATTAGGTCACGTGAGAACTTATATCAACCAAAATTCTTCTAACTGAAATAGAGAGTGCACTGAGATTCGTCAATACTTCAAAAACTCTATATTCCTTTACAATGATAGAATTAATAAACTATGGTTAATTTATGTGCCTTGAAAAAGTAAATAAGTTTTTCTTTTGAGTTTTTGCCTAAAAGTTTAAAAGATTAGGCCTCATGAAAACTTACGCCAACCAATATTCTTTTAGCTGAAATAGAGAGTGCACTTGGATTCGCCCAGACTTCAAAAACTCTATATGCTTTTCTATTGAAAGAATCTATAAAGTATGTTTTATTTCTACGCCTTGAAAAAGTATGGATGTTTCATCTTTTAAAATGTTGTCTCAAAGCTTAAAAAAACTGTGAGAACTCCCATCAACCCACGTTCTTCGTACTGAAAAGCAAAGTCCACTTGGATTCGCCTAGAGATTGCAATAAATATCTTAAGCAACAGCTTTCTTCAGTCTGGTGTTCCACGGTGGCTTGTTTAAGCCCTTACTTTAATTTGTCGACACAGATTCACCATTAGGGTATTGATTGAAGAGTTGTCTCTAACATTTCCATCGCCCGAAACGTATTTTAATTAGTGATTTCCCTAACTGATTCCTTCATCTGCGGGCATAACTGGGGTAATTGTCCCTGAAACTCTAGAGTTATTGTTTGATTAGAGAAGACACAGCCTTCATCCGGGTGAAGATTTAATGAGCTTTACATGAGAATTCCATTTTAGTCACTGACTCTGTCAAATCCTTATCGCGTCTCCTCCAAATTCTCGTCCGGTTAAGTTAATAACTGATATATATATATATATATACATATATATATATATATATAT